>NW_026117725.1:0-300000 GCF_001640805.2 Lates calcarifer
CCAAGGCACAGAACAGGCAAAAGGTGTCCCGACAGGAAATGATGGGTTTCAACCATAAAGAATGTTTATAAATATTGGAAATTAAAAAAACACTGAAATAGAGTTATTGAGATTTCAGTCTCTCTTCTTCTGTTCACCGTTTTGCCATTCTGAGCTGATTAAGCCTTAAAACGCAGCGTTAAAACTCTCTCTCACACAACAGAGGCAACAGGTGCCACTGGAAATGATGGGTGTAAACATAAGAATGTTTATAAGCATTGGAAATTAAGAAACTCTGAAACAGTGTTATTGAGATTTCAGTCTCTCTACTTCTGTTCAGAGTATGCACCTTTTTGCCATTCTGTCCTGATTAAACATTAAAACGCACCATTAAACCTCGCTCTCACACAACAGAGGCAACAGGTGCCCCGATGAGAAATGATGGGTTTCAACCATAAAGAATGTTTATAAATATTGGGAATTAAGAAACGTTGACAACAGTGTTGTTGAGATTTCAGTCTCTCTACTTCTGTTCAGAGTATACAGCTATTGGCCATTCTGTCCTGATTAAACCTGAAAACGCAGCTTAAAACCACTCTCTCCACAGACAGGCATTGCTCCCAAGGCACAGAACAGGCAAAAGGTGTCCCGACAGGAAATGATGGGTTTCAACCATAAAGAATGTTTATAAATATTGGAAATTAAAAAACACTGAAATAGAGTTATTGAGATTTCAGTCTCTCTTCTTCTGTTCACCGTTTTGCCATTCTGAGCTGATTAAGCCTTAAAACGCAGCGTTAAACATCTCTCTCACACAACCGAGGCAACAGGTGCCCCGACTGGAAATGATGGGTGTTAACCATAAAGAATGTTTATAAATATTGGAAATTAAAAACACTGAAATAGTGTTATTGAGATTTCAGTCTCTCTACTTCTGTTCAGAGTATGCACTTTTTGCCATTCTGAGCTGATTAAACATTAAAACGCACCATTAAACCTCGCTCTCACACAAGAGAGGCAACAGGTGCCCCGATGAGAAATGATGGGTTTCAACCATAAAGAAATGTTTATAAATATTGGGAATTAAGAAACGTTGACAACAGTGGTTGTTGAGATTTCAGTCTCTCTACTTCTGTTCAGAGTATGCACCTTTTTTGCCCATTCTGAGCTGATTAAACATTAAAACGCACCATTAAACCTCGCTCTCACACAACAGAGGCAACAGGTTCCCCGATGAGAAATGATGGGTTTCAACCATAAAGAATGTTTATAAATATTGGGAATTAAGAAACGTTGACAACAGTGTTGTTGAGATTTCAGTCTCTCTACTTCTGTTCAGAGTATACAGCTATTGGCCATTCTGTCCTGATTAAACCTGAATACGCAGCTTAAAACAACTCTCTCCACAGACAGGCATTGCTCCCAAGGCACAGAACAAGCAAAAGGTGTCCCGACAGGAAATGATGGGTTTCAACCATAAAGAATGTTTTATAAATATTGGAAATTAAAAAAACACTGAAATAGAGTTGTTGAGATTTCAGTCTCTCTTCTTTCTGTTCACCGTTTTGCCATTTCTGAGCTGATTAAGCCTTAAAACGCAGCGTTAAACATCTCTCTCACACAACCGAGGCAACAGGTGCCCCGACTGGAAATGATGGGTGTTAACAATAAAGAATGTTTATAAATATTGGAAATTAACAAAACACTGAAATAGTGTTATTGAGATTTCAGTCTCTCTTCTTCTGTTCACCTTTTTGCCATTCTGAGCTGATTAAGCCTTAAAACTCAGCGTTAAACCTCTCTCTCACACAACAGAGGCAACAGGTGCCCCGACTGGAAATGATGGGTGTCAAACATAAAGAATGTTTATAAGCATTGGAAATTAAGAAACTCTGAAACAGTGTTATTGAGATTTCAGTCTCTCTACTTCTGTTCAGAGTATGCACCTTTTTGCCATTCTGAGCTGATTAAACATTAAAACGCACCATTAAACCTCGCTCTCACACAACAGAGGCAACAGGTGCCCCGATGAGAAATGATGGGTTTCAACCATAAAGAATGTTTATAAATATTGGGAATTAAGAAACGTTGACAACAGTGTTGTTGAGATTTCAGTCTCTCTACTTCTGTTCAGAGTATGCACCTTTTTGCCATTCTGAGCTGATTAAACATTAAAACGCACCATTAAACCTCGCTCTCACACAACAGAGGCAACAGGTTCCCCGATGAGAAATGATGGGTTTCAACCATAAAGAATGTTTATAAATATTGGGAATTAAGAAACGTTGACAACAGTGTTGTTGAGATTTCAGTCTCTCTACTTCTGTTCAGAGTATACAGCTATTGGCCATTCTGTCCTGATTAAACCTGAATACGCAGCTTAAAACAACTCTCTCCACAGACAGGCATTGCTCCCAAGGCACAGAACAAGCAAAAGGTGTCCCGACAGGAAATGATGGGTTTCAACCATAAAGAATGTTTATAAATATTGGAAATTAAAAAAACACTGAAATAGAGTTGTTGAGATTTCAGTCTCTCTTCTTCTGTTCACCGTTTTGCCATTCTGAGCTGATTAAGCCTTAAAACGCAGCGTTAAACATCTCTCTCACACAACCGAGGCAACAGGTGCCCCGACTGGAAATGATGGGTGTTAACAATAAAGAATGTTTATAAATATTGGAAATTAACAAAACACTGAAATAGTGTTATTGAGATTTCAGTCTCTCTTCTTCTGTTCACCTTTTTGCCATTCTGAGCTGATTAAGCCTTAAAACTCAGCGTTAAACCTCTCTCTCACACAACAGAGGCAACAGGTGCCCCGACTGGAAATGATGGGTGTCAAACATAAAGAATGTTTATAAGCATTGGAAATTAAGAAACTCTGAAACAGTGTTATTGAGATTTCAGTCTCTCTACTTCTGTTCAGAGTATGCACCTTTTTGCCATTCTGAGCTGATTAAACATTAAAAACGCACCATTAAACCTCGCTCTCACACAACAGAGGCAACAGGTGCCCCGATGAGAAATGATGGGTTTCAACCATAAAGAATGTTTATAAATATTGGGAATTAAGAAACGTTGACAACAGTGTTGTTGAGATTTCAGTCTCTCTACTTCTGTTCAGAGTATACAGCTATTGGCCATTCTGTCCTGATTAAACCTGAAAACGCAGCTTAAAACAACTCTCTCCACAGACAGGCATTGCTCCCAAGGCACAGAACAGGGAAAAGGTGTCCCGACAGGAAATGATGGGTTTCAACCATAAAGAATCTTTATAAATATTGGAAATTAAAAAAACACTGAAATAGAGTTATTGAGATTTCAGTCTCTCTTCTTCTGTTCACCGTTTTGCCATTCTGAGCTGATTAAGCCTTAAAACGCAGCGTTAACCCTCTCTCTCACACAACAGAGGCAACAGGTGCCCCGACTGGAAATGATGGGTGTTAACCATAAAGAATGTTTATAAATATTGGAAATTAACAAAACACTGAAATAGTGTTATTGAGATTTCAGTCTCTCTTCTTCTGTTCACCTTTTTGCCATTCTGAGCTGATTAAGCCTTAAAACTCAGCGTTAAACCTCTCTCTCACACAACAGAGGCAACAGGTGCCCCGACTGGAAATGATGGGTGTCAAACATAAAGAATGTTTATAAGCATTGGAAATTAAGAAACTCTGAAACAGTGTTATTGAGATTTCAGTCTCTCTACTTCTGTTCAGAGTATGCACCTTTTTGCCATTCTGAGCTGATTAAACATTAAAACGCACCATTAAACCTCGCTCTCACACAACAGAGGCAACAGGTGCCCCGATGAGAAATGATGGGTTTCAACCATAAAGAATGTTTATAAATATTGGGAATTAAGAAACGTTGACAACAGTGTTGTTGAGATTTCAGTCTCTCTACTTCTGTTCAGAGTATACAGCTATTGGCCATTCTGTCCTGATTAAACCTGAAAACGCAGCTTAAAACAACTCTCTCCACAGACAGGCATTGCTCCCAAGGCACAGAACAGGGAAAAGGTGTCCCGACAGGAAATGATGGGTTTCAACCATAAAGAATCTTTATAAATATTGGAAATTAAAAAAACACTGAAATAGAGTTATTGAGATTTCAGTCTCTCTTCTTCTGTTCACCGTTTTGCCATTCTGAGCTGATTAAGCCTTAAAACGCAGCGTTAACCCTCTCTCTCACACAACAGAGGCAACAGGTGCCCCGACTGGAAATGATGGGTGTTAACCATAAAGAATGTTTATAAGCATTGGAAATTAAGAAACTCTGAAACAGTGTTATTGAGATTTCAGTCTCTCTACTTCTGTTCAGAGTATGCACCTTTTTGCCATTCTGAGCTGATTAAACATTAAAACGCACCATTAAACCTCGCTCTCACACAACAGAGGCAACAGGTGCCCCGATGAGAAATGATGGGTTTCAACCATAAAGAATGTTTATAAATATTGGGAATTAAGAAACGTTGACAACAGTGTTGTTGAGATTTCAGTCTCTCTACTTCTGTTCAGAGTATACAGCTATTGGCCATTCTGTCCTGATTAAACCTGAAAACGCAGCTTAAAACCACTCTCTCCACAGACAGGCATTGCTCCCAAGGCACAGAACAAGCAAAAGGTGTCCCGACAGGAAATGATGGGTTTCAACCATAAAGAATGTTTATAAATATTGGAAATTAAAAAAACACTGAAATAGAGTTATTGAGATTTCAGTCTCTCTTCTTCTGTTCACCGTTTTGCCATTCTGAGCTGATTAAGCCTTAAAACGCAGCGTTAAACATCTCTCTCACACAGCCGAGGCAACAGGTGCCCCGACAGGAAATGATGGGTGTTAACCATAAAGAATGTTTATAAATATTGGAAATTAACAAAACACTGAAATAGTGTTATTGAGATTTCAGTCTCTCTACTTCTGTTCAGAGTATGCACCTTTTTGCCATTCTGAGCTGATTAAACATTAAAACGCTTGGAAAACCGCTTATTTACACTCTGAGATTGCATACAGTGCACAAAAGAGGGAAAGGCTCTCCCGACAGGAAATTATGGTTTCAACCATAATGCTTTGTTTACTAATATTGTAAAGTAAACAACTTTCATGTCCGTGTGGCTGAGTTCTTAGTTTGTCTTGTCCTGGTCAGATAATGCAGTATTAAGCCATTCTGAGCTGAATAAGCCTCAAAACGCTGGGAAAACCGCTTATTCACACTCTGAGATTACATACAGTGCACAAAAGAGGGAAAGGCTCTCCCGACAGGAAATTATGGTTTCAACCATAATGCTTTGTTTACTAATATTGTAAAGTAAACAACTTTCATGTCCGTGTGGCTGAGTTCTTAGTTTGTCTTGTCCTGGTCAGATAATGCAGTATTAAGTCATTCTGAGCTGAATAAGCCTCAAATCGCTGCGAAACCGCTTTTTCACACACTGAGATTGAATACAGTGCACAAAAGAGGGAAAGGCTCTCCCGACAGGAAATTATGGTTTCAACCATAATGCTTTGTTTACTAATATTGTAAAGTAAACAACTTTCATGTGCGTGTGGCTGAGTTCTTAGTTTGTCTTGTCCTGGTCAGATAATGCAGTATTAAGCCATTCTGAGCTGAATAAGCCTCAAATCGCTGCGAAACCGCTTATCACACAGTAAGATTGCATACAGTGCACAAAAGAGGGAAAGCCTCTCCCGACAGCAAGTTATGGGTTTCAACCATTATGCTTCTTTATTATAATAGAAATTAAGCAACTTTCATGTGCGTGTGGCTGAGTTCATAGTTTGTCTTGTCCTGGTCAGATAATGCAGTATTAAGCCATTCTGAGCTGAATAAGCCTCAAAACGCTGGGAAAACCGCTTATTCACACTCTGAGATTGCATACAGTGCACAAAAGAGGGAAAGGCTCTCCCGACAGGAAATTATGGTTTCAACCATAATGCTTTGTTTACTAATATTGTAAAGTAAACAACTTTCATGTGCGTGTGGCTGAGTTCTTAGTTTGTCTTGTCCTGGTCAGATAATGCAGTATTAAGCCATTCTGAGCTGAATAAGCCTCAAATCGCTGCGAAACCGCTTATCACACAGTAAGATTGCATACAGTGCACAAAAGAGGGAAAGCCTCTCCCGACAGCAAGTTATGGGTTTCAACCATTATGCTTCTTTATTATAATAGAAATTAAGCAACTTTCATGTGCGTGTGGCTGAGTTCTTAGTTTGTCTTGTCCTGGTCAGATAATGCAGTATTAAGCCATTCTGAGCTGAATAAGCCTCAAATCGCTGCGAAACCGCTTATCACACAGTAAGATTGCATACAGTGCACAAAAGAGGGAAAGCCTCTCCCGACAGCAAGTTATGGGTTTCAACCATTATGCTTCTTTATTATAATAGAAATTAAGCAACTTTCATGTGCGTGTGGCTGAGTTCTTAGTTTGTCTTGTCCTGGTCAGATAATGCAGTATTAAGCCATTCTGAGCTGAATAAGCCTCAAATCGCTGCGAAACCGCTTATCACACAGTAAGATTGCATACAGTGCACAAAAGAGGGAAAGCCTCTCCCGACAGCAAGTTATGGGTTTCAACCATTATGCTTGTTTATTATAATAGAAATTAAGCAACTTTCATGTGCGTGTGGCTGAGTTCTTAGTTTGTCTTGTCCTGGTCAGATAATGCAGTATTAAGCCATTCTGAGCTGAATAAGCCTCAAAACGCTGGGAAAACCGCTTATTCACACTCTCAGATTGCATACAGTGCACAAAAGAGGGAAAGGCTCTGCCGACAGGAAATTATGGTTTCAACCATAATGTTTGTTTACTAATATTGTAAAGTAAACAACTTTCATGTCCGTGTGGCTGAGTTCTTAGTTTGTCTTGTCCTGGTCAGATAATGCAGTATTAAGCCATTCTGAGCTGAATAAGCCTCAAATCGCTGCGAAACCGCTTATCACACATTAAGATTGCATACAGTGCACAAAAGAGGGAAAGGCTCTCCCGACAGCAAGTTATGGGTTTCAACCATTATGCTTGTTTATTATAATAGAAATTAAGCAACTTTCATGTGCGTGTGGCTGAGTTCATAGTTTGTCTTGTCCTGGTCAGAGAATGCAGTATTAAGCCATTCTGAGCTGAATAAGCCTCAAATCGCTGCGAAACCGCTTATCACACACTAAGATTGCATACAGTGCACAAAAGAGGGAAAGCCTCTCCCGACAGCAAGTTATGGGTTTCAACCATTATGCTTGTTTATTATAATAGAAATTAAGCAACTTTCATGTCCGTGTGGCTGAGTTCTTAGTTTGTCTTGTCCTGGTCAGATAATGCAGTATTAAGCCATTCTGAGCTGAATAAGCCTCAAATCGCTGCGAAACCGCTTATCACACAGTAAGATTGCATACAGTGCACAAAAGAGGGAAAGCCTCTCCCGACAGCAAGTTATGGGTTTCAACCATTATGCTTCTTTATTATAATAGAAATTAAGCAACTTTCATGTGCGTGTGGCTGAGTTCTTAGTTTGTCTTGTCCTGGTCAGATAATGCAGTATTAAGCCATTCTGAGCTGAATAAGCCTCAAAACGCTGGGAAAACCGCTTATTCACACTCTGAGATTGCATACAGTGCACAAAAGAGGGAAAGGCTCTCCCGACAGGAAATTATGGTTTCAACCATAATGCTTTGTTTACTAATATTGTAAAGTAAACAACTTTCATGTCCGTGTGGCTGAGTTCTTAGTTTGTCTTGTCCTGGTCAGATAATGCAGTATTAAGCCATTCTGAGCTGAATAAGCCTCAAAACGCTGGGAAAACCGCTTATTCACACTCTGAGATTACATACAGTGCACAAAAGAGGGAAAGGCTCTCCCGACAGGAAATTATGGTTTCAACCATAATGCTTTGTTTACTAATATTGTAAAGTAAACAACTTTCATGTCCGTGTGGCTGAGTTCTTAGTTTGTCTTGTCCTGGTCAGATAATGCAGTATTAAGCCATTCTGAGCTGAATAAGCCTCAAAACGCTGGGAAAACCGCTTATTCACACTCTGAGATTGCATACAGTGCACAAAAGAGGGAAAGGCTCTCCCGACAGGAAATTATGGTTTCAACCATAATGCTTTGTTTACTAATATTGTAAAGTAAACAACTTTCATGTCCGTGTGGCTGAGTTCATAGTTTGTCTTGTCCTGGTCAGATAATGCAGTATTAAGCCATTCTGAGCTGAATAAGCCTCAAAACGCTGGGAAAACCGCTTATTCACACTCTGAGATTGCATACAGTGCACAAAAGAGGGAAAGGCTCTCCCGACAGGAAATTATGGTTTCAACCATAATGCTTTGTTTACTAATATTGTAAAGTAAACAACTTTCATGTCCGTGTGGCTGAGTTCTTAGTTTGTCTTGTCCTGGTCAGATAATGCAGTATTAAGCCATTCTGAGCTGAATAAGCCTCAAATCGCTGCGAAACCGCTTATCACACATTAAGATTACATACAGTGCACAAAAGAGGGAAAGCCTCTTCCGACAGCAAATTATGGGTTTCAACCATTATGCTTGTTTATTATAATAGAAATTAAGCAACTTTCATGTGCGTGTGGCTGAGTTCTTAGTTTGTCTTGTCCTGGTCAGATAATGCAGTATTAAGCCATTCTGAGCTGAATAAGCCTCAAATCGCTGCGATAACCGCTTTTTCACATATTAAGATTGTATACAGTGCACAAAAGAGGGAAAGGCTCTCCCGACAGGAAATTATGGTTTCAACCATAATGCTTTGTTTACTAATATTGTAAAGTAAACAACTTTCATGTCCCTGTGGCTGAGTTCTTAGTTTGTCTTGTCCTGGTCAGATAATGCAGTATTAAGCCATTCTGAGCTGAATAAGCCTCAAATCGCTGCGAAACCGCTTATCACACAGTAAGATTGCATACAGTGCACAAAAGAGGGAAAGCCTCTCCCGACAGCAAGTTATGGGTTTCAACCATTATGCTTCTTTATTATAATAGAAATTAAGCAACTTTCATGTGTGTGTGGCTGAGTTCTTAGTTTGTCTTGTCCTGGTCAGATAATGCAGTATTAAGCCATTCTGAGCTGAATAAGCCTCAAATCGCTGCGAAACCGCTTATCACACAGTAAGATTGCATACAGTGCACAAAAGAGGGAAAGCCTCTCCCGACAGCAAGTTATGGGTTTCAACCATTATGCTTCTTTATTATAATAGAAATTAAGCAACTTTCATGTGCGTGTGGCTGAGTTCTTAGTTTGTCTTGTCCTGGTCAGATAATGCAGTATTAAGCCATTCTGAGCTGAATAAGCCTCAAAACGCTGGGAAAACCGCTTATTCACACTCTGAGATTGCATACAGTGCACAAAAGAGGGAAAGGCTCTCCCGACAGGAAATTATGGTTTCAACCATAATGCTTTGTTTACTAATATTGTAAAGTAAACAACTTTCATGTCCGTGTGGCTGAGTTCTTAGTTTGTCTTGTCCTGGTCAGATAATGCAGTATTAAGCCATTCTGAGCTGAATAAGCCTCAAAACGCTGGGAAAACCGCTTATTCACACTCTGAGATTACATACAGTGCACAAAAGAGGGAAAGGCTCTCCCGACAGGAAATTATGGTTTCAACCATAATGCTTTGTTTACTAATATTGTAAAGTAAACAACTTTCATGTCCGTGTGGCTGAGTTCTTAGTTTGTCTTGTCCTGGTCAGATAATGCAGTATTAAGCCATTCTGAGCTGAATAAGCCTCAAAACGCTGGGAAAACCGCTTATTCACACTCTGAGATTGCATACAGTGCACAAAAGAGGGAAAGGCTCTCCCGACAGGAAATTATGGTTTCAACCATAATGCTTTGTTTACTAATATTGTAAAGTAAACAACTTTCATGTCCGTGTGGCTGAGTTCATAGTTTGTCTTGTCCTGGTCAGATAATGCAGTATTAAGCCATTCTGAGCTGAATAAGCCTCAAAACGCTGGGAAAACCGCTTATTCACACTCTGAGATTGCATACAGTGCACAAAAGAGGGAAAGGCTCTCCCGACAGGAAATTATGGTTTCAACCATAATGCTTTGTTTACTAATATTGTAAAGTAAACAACTTTCATGTCCGTGTGGCTGAGTTCTTAGTTTGTCTTGTCCTGGTCAGATAATGCAGTATTAAGCCATTCTGAGCTGAATAAGCCTCAAATCGCTGCGAAACCGCTTATCACACATTAAGATTACATACAGTGCACAAAAGAGGGAAAGCCTCTTCCGACAGCAAATTATGGGTTTCAACCATTATGCTTGTTTATTATAATAGAAATTAAGCAACTTTCATGTGCGTGTGGCTGAGTTCTTAGTTTGTCTTGTCCTGGTCAGATAATGCAGTATTAAGCCATTCTGAGCTGAATAAGCCTCAAATCGCTGCGATAACCGCTTTTTCACATATTAAGATTGTATACAGTGCACAAAAGAGGGAAAGGCTCTCCCGACAGGAAATTATGGTTTCAACCATAATGCTTTGTTTACTAATATTGTAAAGTAAACAACTTTCATGTCCCTGTGGCTGAGTTCTTAGTTTGTCTTGTCCTGGTCAGATAATGCAGTATTAAGCCATTCTGAGCTGAATAAGCCTCAAATCGCTGCGAAACCGCTTATCACACAGTAAGATTGCATACAGTGCACAAAAGAGGGAAAGCCTCTCCCGACAGCAAGTTATGGGTTTCAACCATTATGCTTCTTTATTATAATAGAAATTAAGCAACTTTCATGTGTGTGTGGCTGAGTTCTTAGTTTGTCTTGTCCTGGTCAGATAATGCAGTATTAAGCCATTCTGAGCTGAATAAGCCTCAAATCGCTGCGAAACCGCTTATCACACAGTAAGATTGCATACAGTGCACAAAAGAGGGAAAGCCTCTCCCGACAGCAAGTTATGGGTTTCAACCATTATGCTTCTTTATTATAATAGAAATTAAGCAACTTTCATGTGCGTGTGGCTGAGTTCTTAGTTTGTCTTGTCCTGGTCAGATAATGCAGTATTAAGCCATTCTGAGCTGAATAAGCCTCAAAACGCTGGGAAAACCGCTTATTCACACTCTGAGATTGCATACAGTGCACAAAAGAGGGAAAGGCTCTCCCGACAGGAAATTATGGTTTCAACCATAATGCTTTGTTTACTAATATTGTAAAGTAAACAACTTTCATGTCCGTGTGGCTGAGTTCTTAGTTTGTCTTGTCCTGGTCAGATAATGCAGTATTAAGCCATTCTGAGCTGAATAAGCCTCAAAACGCTGGGAAAACCGCTTATTCACACTCTGAGATTAGCATACAGTGCACAAAAGAGGGAAAGGCTCTCCCGACAGGAAATTATGGTTTCAACCATAATGCTTTGTTTACTAATATTGTAAAGTAAACAACTTTCATGTCCGTGTGGCTGAGTTCTTAGTTTGTCTTGTCCTGGTCAGATAATGCAGTATTAAGCCATTCTGAGCTGAATAAGCCTCAAAACGCTGGGAAAACCGCTTATTCACACTCTGAGATTGCATACAGTGCACAAAAGAGGGAAAGGCTCTCCCGACAGGAAATTATGGTTTCAACCATAATGCTTTGTTTACTAATATTGTAAAGTAAACAACTTTCATGTCCGTGTGGCTGAGTTCATAGTTTGTCTTGTCCTGGTCAGATAATGCAGTATTAAGCCATTCTGAGCTGAATAAGCCTCAAAACGCTGGGAAAACCGCTTATTCACACTCTGAGATTGCATACAGTGCACAAAAGAGGGAAAGGCTCTCCCGACAGGAAATTATGGTTTCAACCATAATGCTTTGTTTACTAATATTGTAAAGTAAACAACTTTCATGTCCGTGTGGCTGAGTTCTTAGTTTGTCTTGTCCTGGTCAGATAATGCAGTATTAAGCCATTCTGAGCTGAATAAGCCTCAAATCGCTGCGAAACCGCTTATCACACATTAAGATTACATACAGTGCACAAAAGAGGGAAAGCCTCTTCCGACAGCAAATTATGGGTTTCAACCATTATGCTTGTTTATTATAATAGAAATTAAGCAACTTTCATGTGCGTGTGGCTGAGTTCTTAGTTTGTCTTGTCCTGGTCAGATAATGCAGTATTAAGCCATTCTGAGCTGAATAAGCCTCAAATCGCTGCGATAACCGCTTTTTCACATATTAAGATTGTATACAGTGCACAAAAGAGGGAAAGGCTCTCCCGACAGGAAATTATGGTTTCAACCATAATGCTTTGTTTACTAATATTGTAAAGTAAACAACTTTCATGTGCGTGTGGCTGAGTTCTTAGTTTGTCTTGTCCTGGTCAGATAATGCAGTATTAAGCCATTCTGAGCTGAATAAGCCTCAAATCGCTGCGAAACCGCTTATCACACAGTAAGATTGCATACAGTGCACAAAAGAGGGAAAGCCTCTCCCGACAGCAAGTTATGGGTTTCAACCATTATGCTTCTTTATTATAATAGAAATTAAGCAACTTTCATGTGTGTGTGGCTGAGTTCTTAGTTTGTCTTGTCCTGGTCAGATAATGCAGTATTAAGCCATTCTGAGCTGAATAAGCCTCAAATCGCTGCGAAACCGCTTATCACACAGTAAGATTGCATACAGTGCACAAAAGAGGGAAAGCCTCTCCCGACAGCAAGTTATGGGTTTCAACCATTATGCTTCTTTATTATAATAGAAATTAAGCAACTTTCATGTGCGTGTGGCTGAGTTCTTAGTTTGTCTTGTCCTGGTCAGATAATGCAGTATTAAGCCATTCTGAGCTGAATAAGCCTCAAAACGCTGGGAAAACCGCTTATTCACACTCTGAGATTGCATACAGTGCACAAAAGAGGGAAAGGCTCTCCCGACAGGAAATTATGGTTTCAACCATAATGCTTTGTTTACTAATATTGTAAAGTAAACAACTTTCATGTCCGTGTGGCTGAGTTCTTAGTTTGTCTTGTCCTGGTCAGATAATGCAGTATTAAGCCATTCTGAGCTGAATAAGCCTCAAAACGCTGGGAAAACCGCTTATTCACACTCTGAGATTGCATACAGTGCACAAAAGAGGGAAAGCTCTCCCGACAGGAAATTATGGTTTCAACCATAATGCTTTGTTTACTAATATTGTAAAGTAAACAACTTTCATGTCCGTGTGGCTGAGTTCTTAGTTTGTCTTGTCCTGGTCAGATAATGCAGTATTAAGCCATTCTGAGCTGAATAAGCCTCAAAACGCTGGGAAAACCGCTTATTCACACTCTGAGATTGCATACAGTGCACAAAAGAGGGAAAGGCTCTCCCGACAGGAAATTATGGTTTCAACCATAATGCTTTGTTTACTAATATTGTAAAGTAAACAACTTTCATGTCCGTGTGGCTGAGTTCTTAGTTTGTCTTGTCCTGGTCAGATAATGCAGTATTAAGCCATTCTGAGCTGAATAAGCCTCAAAACGCTGGGAAAACCGCTTATTCACACTCTGAGATTGCATACAGTGCACAAAAGAGGGAAAGGCTCTCCCGACAGGAAATTATGGTTTCAACCATAATGCTTTGTTTACTAATATTGTAAAGTAAACAACTTTCATGTCCGTGTGGCTGAGTTCTTAGTTTGTCTTGTCCTGGTCAGATAATGCAGTATTAAGCCATTCTGAGCTGAATAAGCCTCAAATCGCTGCGAAACCGCTTATCACACAGTAAGATTAGCATACAGTGCACAAAAGAGGGAAAGCCTCTTCCGACAGCAAATTATGGGTTTCAACCATTATGCTTGTTTATTATAATAGAAATTAAGCAACTTTCATGTGCGTGTGGCTGAGTTCTTAGTTTGTCTTGTCCTGGTCAGATAATGCAGTATTAAGCCATTCTGAGCTGAATAAGCCTCAAATCGCTGCGATAACCGCTTTTTCACATATTAAGATTGTATACAGTGCACAAAAGAGGGAAAGGCTCTCCCGACAGGAAATTATGGTTTCAACCATAATGCTTTGTTTACTAATATTGTAAAGTAAACAACTTTCATGTCCGTGTGGCTGAGTTCTTAGTTTGTCTTGTCCTGGTCAGATAATGCAGTATTAAGCCATTCTGAGCTGAATAAGCCTCAAATCGCTGCGAAACCGCTTATCACACAGTAAGATTGCATACAGTGCACAAAAGAGGGAAAGCCTCTCCCGACAGCAAGTTATGGGTTTCAACCATTATGCTTCTTTATTATAATAGAAATTAAGCAACTTTCATGTGCTGTGTGGCTGAGTTCTTAGTTTGTCTTGTCCTGGTCAGATAATGCAGTATTAAGCCATTCTGAGCTGAATAAGCCTCAAATCGCTGCGAAACCGCTTATCACACAGTAAGATTGCATACAGTGCACAAAAGAGGGAAAGCCTCTCCCGACAGCAAGTTATGGGTTTCAACCATTATGCTTGTTTATTATAATAGAAATTAAGCAACTTTCATGTGCGTGTGGCTGAGTTCATAGTTTTTCTTGTCCTGGTCAGATAATGCAGTATTAAGCCATTCTGAGCTGAATAAGCCTCAAAACGCTGGAAAACCGCTTATTCACACTCTGAGATTGCATACAGTGCACAAAAGAGGGAAAGGCTCTCCCGACAGGAAATTATGGTTTCAACCATAATGCTTTGTTTACTAATATTGTAAAGTAAACAACTTTCATGTGCGTGTGGCTGAGTTCTTAGTTTGTCTTGTCCTGGTCAGATAATGCAGTATTAAGCCATTCTGAGCTGAATAAGCCTCAAATCGCTGCGAAACCGCTTATCACACAGTAAGATTGCATACAGTGCACAAAAGAGGGAAAGCCTCTCCCGACAGCAAGTTATGGGTTTCAACCATTATGCTTCTTTATTACTAATAGAAATTAGGCAACTTTCATGTGCGTGTGGCTGAGTTCTTAGTTTGTCTTGTCCTGGTCAGATAATGCAGTATTAAGCCATTCTGAGCTGAATAAGCCTCAAAAACGCTGGAAAACCGCTTATTCACACTCTGAGATTGCATACAGTGCACAAAAGAGGGAAAGGCTCTCCCGACAGGAAATTATGGTTTCAACCATAATGCTTTGTTTACTAATATTGTAAAGTAAACAACTTTCATGTCCGTGTGGCTGAGTTCTTAGTTTGTCTTGTCCTGGTCAGATAATGCAGTATTAAGCCATTCTGAGCTGAATAAGCCTCAAAACGCTGGGAAAACCGCTTATTCACACTCTGAGATTGCATACAGTGCACAAAAGAGGGAAAGGCTCTCCCGACAGGAAATTATGGTTTCAACCATAATGCTTTGTTTACTAATATTGTAAAGTAAACAACTTTCATGTCCGTGTGGCTGAGTTCTTAGTTTGTCTTGTCCTGGTCAGATAATGCAGTATTAAGCCATTCTGAGCTGAATAAGCCTCAAAACGCTGGAAAACCGCTTATTCACACTCTGAGATTGCATACAGTGCACAAAAGAGGGAAAGCTCTCCCGACAGGAATTATGGTTTCAACCATAATGCTCTTGTTTACTAATATTGTAAAGTAAACAACTTTCATGTGCCGTGTGGCTGAGTTCTTAGTTTGTCTTGTCCTGGTCAGATAATGCAGTATTAAGCCATTCTGAGCTGAATAAGCCTCAAATCGCTGGCGAAAACCGCTTATCACACAGTAAGATTGCATACAGTGCACAAAAGAGGGAAAGCCTCTCCCGACAGCAAGTTATGGGTTTCAACCATTATGCTTGTTTATTATAATAGAAATTAAGCAACTTTCATGTGCGTGTGGCTGAGTTCTTAGTTTGTCTTGTCCTGGTCAGATAATGCAGTATTAAGCCATTCTGAGCTGAATAAGCCTCAAATCGCTGCGAAACCGCTTATCACACAGTAAGATTGCATACAGTGCACAAAAGAGGGAAAGCTCTCCCGACAGCAAGTTATGGGTTTCAACCATTATGCTTGTTATTATAATAGAAATTAAGCAACTTTCATGTGCGTGTGGCTGAGTTCATTAGTTTGTCTTGTCCTGGTCAGATAATGCAGTATTAAGCCATTCTGAGCTGAATAAGCCTCAAAACGCTGGGAAAACCGCTTATTCACACTCTGAGATTGCATACAGTGCACAAAAGAGGGAAAGGCTCTCCCGACAGGAAATTATGGTTTCAACCATAATGCTTTGTTTACTAATATTGTAAAGTAAACAACTTTCATGTGCCGTGTGGCTGAGTTCTTAGTTTGTCTTGTCCTGGTCAGATAATGCAGTATTAAGCCATTCTGAGCTGAATAAGCCTCAAATCGCTGCGAAAACCGCTTATTCACACTCTGAGATTGCATACAGTGCACAAAAGAGGGAAAGGCTCTCCCGACAGCAAATTATGGTTTCAACCATAATGCTTTGTTTTACTAATATTGTAAAGTAAACAACTTTCATGTCCGTGTGGCTGAGTTCTTAGTTTGTCTTGTCCTGGTCAGATAATGCAGTATTAAGCCATTCTGAGCTGAATAAGCCTCAAATCGCTGCGAAACCGCTTATCACACATTAAGATTGCATACAGTGCACAAAAGAGGGAAAGCCTCTCCCGACAGCAAATTATGGGTTTCAACCATTATGCTTGTTTATTATAATAGAAATTAAGCAACTTTCATGTGCGTGTGGCTGAGTTCTTAGTTTGTCTTGTCCTGGTCAGATAATGCAGTATTAAGCCATTCTGAGCTGAATAAGCCTCAAAACGCTGCGAAAACCGCTTATTCACACTATTAAGATTGCATACAGTGCACAAAAGAGGGAAAGGCTCTCCCGACAGGAAATTATGGTTTCAACCATAATGCTTTGTTTACTAATATTGTAAAGTAAACAACTTTCATGTGCGTGTGGCTGAGTTCTTAGTTTGTCTTGTCCTGGTCAGATAATGCAGTATTAAGCCATTCTGAGCTGAATAAGCCTCAAATCGCTGCGAAACCGCTTATCACACAGTAAGATTGCATACAGTGCACAAAAGAGGGAAAGCCTCTCCCGACAGCAAGTTATGGGTTTCAACCATTATGCTTCTTTATTATAATAGAAATTAAGCAACTTTCATGTGCGTGTGGCTGAGTTCTTAGTTTGTCTTGTCCTGGTCAGATAATGCAGTATTAAGCCATTCTGAGCTGAATAAGCCTCAAATCGCTGCGAAACCGCTTATCACACAGTAAGATTGCATACAGTGCACAAAAGAGGGAAAGCCTCTCCCGACAGCAAGTTATGGGTTTCAACCATTAATGCTTTGTTTACTAATATTGTAAAGTAAACAACTTTCATGTGCCGTGTGGCTGAGTTCTTAGTTTGTCTTGTCCTGGTCAGATAATGCAGTATTAAGCCATTCTGAGCTGAATAAGCCTCAAAACGCTGGGAAAACCGCTTATTCACACTCTGAGATTGCATACAGTGCACAAAAGAGGGAAAGGCTCTCCCGACAGGAAATTATGGTTTCAACCATAATGCTTTGTTTACTAATATTGTAAAGTAAACAACTTTCATGTGCGTGTGGCTGAGTTCTTAGTTTGTCTTGTCCTGGTCAGATAATGCAGTATTAAGCCATTCTGAGCTGAATAAGCCTCAAATCGCTGCGAAACCGCTTATCACACAGTAAGATTGCATACAGTGCACAAAAGAGGGAAAGCCTCTCCCGACAGCAAGTTATGGTTTCAACCATTATGCTTCTTTATTATAATGAAATTAGCAACTTTCATGTGCGTGTGGCTGAGTTCTTAGTTTGTCTTGTCCTGGTCAGATAATGCAGTATTAAGCCATTCTGAGCTGAATAAGCCTCAAATCGCTGCGAAACCGCTTATTCACACTCTAGATTGCATACAGTGCACAAAAGAGGGAAAGCTCTCCCGACAGCAATTATGGTTTCAACCATTATGCTTTTATTATAATAGAAATTAAGCAACTTTCATGTGCGTGTGGCTGAGTTCTTAGTTTGTCTTGTCCTGGTCAGATAATGCAGTATTAAGCCATTCTGAGCTGAATAAGCCTCAAAACGCTGGGAAACCGCTTATTCACACTCTGAGATTGCATACAGTGCACAAAAGAGGGAAAGGCTCTCCCGACAGCAAGTTATGGTTTCAACCATATGCTTGTTTATATAATAGAAATTAAGCAACTTTCATGTGCGTGTGGCTGAGTTCATAGTTTGTCTTGTCCTGGTCAGATAATGCAGTATTAAGCCATTCTGAGCTGAATAAGCCTCAAATCGCTGGGAAAACCGCTTATTCACACTCTGAGATTGCATACAGTGCACAAAAGAGGGAAAGGCTCTCCCGACAGCAATTATGGGTTTCAACCATAATGCTTTGTTTACTAATATTGTAAAGTAAACAACTTTCATGTCCGTGTGGCTGAGTTCTTAGTTTGTCTTGTCCTGGTCAGATAATGCAGTATTAAGCCATTCTGAGCTGAATAAGCCTCAAATCGCTGGCGAAACCGCTTATCACACATTGAGATTGCATACAGTGCACAAAAGAGGGAAAGGCTCTCCCGACAGCAAATTATGGTTTCAACCATTATGCTTTTTTTACTAATAGAAATGTAAGCAACTTTCATGTGCGTGTGGCTGAGTTCTTAGTTTGTCTTGTCCTGGTCAGATAATGCAGTATTAAGCCATTCTGAGCTGAATAAGCCTCAAATCGCTGCGAAACCGCTTATTCACACTCTAAGATTGCATACAGTGCACAAAAGAGGGAAAGGCTCTCCCGACAGGCAAATTATGGTTTCAACCATAATGCTTTGTTTACTAAATATTGTAAAGTAAACAACTTTCATGTCCGTGTGGCTGAGTTCTTAGTTTGTCTTGTCCTGGTCAGATAATGCAGTATTAAGCCATTCTGAGCTGAATAAGCCTCAAATCGCTGCGAAACCGCTTATCACACTGTAAGATTGCATACAGTGCACAAAAGAGGGAAAGGCTCTCCCGACAGCAAGTTATGGTTTCAACCATTATGCTTCTTTATTATAATAGAAATTAAAGCAACTTTCATGTGCGTGTGGCTGAGTTCTTAGTTTGTCTTGTCCTGGTCAGATAATGCAGTATTAAGCCATTCTGAGCTGAATAAGCCTCAAATCGCTGCGAAACCGCTTATCACACAGTAAGATTGCATACAGTGCACAAAAGAGGGAAAGCCTCTCCCGACAGCAAGTTATGGTTTCAACCATTATGCTTGTTTATTATATATGAAATTAAGCAACTTTCATGTGCGTGTGGCTGAGTTCATTAGTTTGTCTTGTCCTGGTCAGATAATGCAGTATTAAGCCATTCTGAGCTGAATAAGCCTCAAACGCTGGGAAAACCGCTTATTCACACTCTGAGATTGCATACAGTGCACAAAAGAGGGAAAGGCTCTCCCGACAGGAAATTATGGTTTCAACCATAATGCTTTGTTTACTAATATTGTAAAGTAAACAACTTTCATGTGCGTGTGGCTGAGTTCTTAGTTTGTCTTGTCCTGGTCAGATAATGCAGTATTAAGCCATTCTGAGCTGAATAAGCCTCAAACGCTGCGAAACCGCTTATTCACACTCTGAGATTGCATACAGTGCACAAAAGAGGGAAAGGCTCTCCCGACAGCAAATTATGGGTTTCAACCATAATGCTTGTTTATTATAATAGAAATTAAGCAACTTTCATGTCCGTGTGGCTGAGTTTTAGTTTGTCTTGTCCTGGTCAGATAATGCAGTATTAAGCCATTCTGAGCTGAATAAGCCTCAAATCGCTGCGAAACCGCTTATTCACACTAAGATTGCATACAGTGCACAAAAGAGGGAAAGGCTCTCCCGACAGGCAATTATGGGTTTCAACCATAATGCTTTGTTTATTATAATATGTAAGTTAACAACTTTCATGTCCGTGTGGCTGAGTTCTTAGTTTGTCTTGTCCTGGTCAGATAATGCAGTATTAAGCCATTCTGAGCTGAATAAGCCTCAAACGCTGGGAAAACCGCTTATTCACACTCTGAGATTGCATACAGTGCACAAAAGAGGGAAAGGCTCTCCCGACAGGAAATTATGGTTTCAACCATAATGCTTTGTTTACTAATATTGTAAAGTAAACAACTTTCATGTCCGTGTGGCTGAGTTCTTAGTTTGTCTTGTCCTGGTCAGATAATGCAGTATTAAGCCATTCTGAGCTGAATAAGCCTCAAATCGCTGCGAAACCGCTTATCACACAGTAAGATTGCATACAGTGCACAAAAGAGGGAAAGCCTCTCCCGACAGCAAGTTATGGGTTTCAACCATTATGCTTGTTTATTATAATAGAAATTAAGCAACTTTCATGTGCGTGTGGCTGAGTTCTTAGTTTGTCTTGTCCTGGTCAGATAATGCAGTATTAAGCCATTCTGAGCTGAATAAGCCTCAAATCGCTGCGAAACCGCTTATCACACAGTAAGATTGCATACAGTGCACAAAAGAGGGAAAGCCTCTCCCGACAGCAAGTTATGGGTTTCAACCATTATGCTTCTTTATTATAATAGAAATTAAGCAACTTTCATGTGCGTGTGGCTGAGTTCTTAGTTTGTCTTGTCCTGGTCAGATAATGCAGTATTAAGCCATTCTGAGCTGAATAAGCCTCAAATCGCTGCGAAACCGCTTATCACACAGTAAGATTGCATACAGTGCACAAAAGAGGGAAAGCCTCTCCCGACAGCAAGTTATGGGTTTCAACCATTATGCTTCTTTATTATAATAGAAATTAAGCAACTTTCATGTGCGTGTGGCTGAGTTCTTAGTTTGTCTTGTCCTGGTCAGATAATGCAGTATTAAGCCATTCTGAGCTGAATAAGCCTCAAAACGCTGGGAAAACCGCTTATTCACACTCTGAGATTGCATACAGTGCACAAAAGAGGGAAAGGCTCTCCCGACAGGAATTATGGTTTCAACCATAATGCTTTGTTTACTAATATTGTAAAGTAAACAACTTTCATGTCCGTGTGGCTGAGTTCTTAGTTTGTCTTGTCCTGGTCAGATAATGCAGTATTAAGCCATTCTGAGCTGAATAAGCCTCAAACGCTGGGAAAACCGCTTATTCACACTCTGAGATTAGCATACAGTGCACAAAAGAGGGAAAGGCTCTCCCGACAGGAAATTATGGTTTCAACCATAATGCTTTGTTTACTAATATTGTAAAGTAAACAACTTTCATGTGCGTGTGGCTGAGTTCTTAGTTTGTCTTGTCCTGGTCAGATAATGCAGTATTAAGCCATTCTGAGCTGAATAAGCCTCAAATCGCTGCGAAACCGCTTATCACACAGTAAGATTGCATACAGTGCACAAAAGAGGGAAAGCTCTCCCGACAGCAAGTTATGGGTTTCAACCATTATGCTTCTTTATTATAATAGAAATTAAGCAACTTTCATGTGCGTGTGGCTGAGTTCTTAGTTTGTCTTGTCCTGGTCAGATAATGCAGTATTAAGCCATTCTGAGCTGAATAAGCCTCAAATCGCTGCGAAACCGCTTATTCACACTCTGAGATTGCATACAGTGCACAAAAGAGGGAAAGGCTCTCCCGACAGGCAATTATGGTTTCAACCATAATGCTTTGTTTATAATATTGTAAGTAACAACTTTCATGTCCGTGTGGCTGAGTTCTTAGTTTGTCTTGTCCTGGTCAGATAATGCAGTATTAAGCCATTCTGAGCTGAATAAGCCTCAAACGCTGGGAAAACCGCTTATTCACACTCTGAGATTGCATACAGTGCACAAAAGAGGGAAAGGCTCTCCCGACAGGAAATTATGGGTTTCAACCATTAATGCTTTGTTTACTAATATTGTAAAGTTAAACAACTTTCATGTGCGTGTGGCTGAGTTCTTAGTTTGTCTTGTCCTGGTCAGATAATGCAGTATTAAGCCATTCTGAGCTGAATAAGCCTCAAATCGCTGCGAAACCGCTTATCACACAGTTAAGATTGCATACAGTGCACAAAAGAGGGAAAGCCTCTCCCGACAGCAAGTTATGGGTTTCAACCATTATGCTTCTTTATTATAATAGAAATTAAGCAACTTTCATGTGCGTGTGGCTGAGTTCTTAGTTTGTCTTGTCCTGGTCAGATAATGCAGTATTAAGCCATTCTGAGCTGAATAAGCCTCAAATCGCTGCGAAACCGCTTATCACACAGTAAGATTGCATACAGTGCACAAAAGAGGGAAAGCCTCTCCCGACAGCAAGTTATGGGTTTCAACCATTATGCTTCTTTATTATAATAGAAATTAAAGCAACTTTCATGTGCGTGTGGCTGAGTTCTTAGTTTGTCTTGTCCTGGTCAGATAATGCAGTATTAAGCCATTCTGAGCTGAATAAGCCTCAAATCGCTGCGAAACCGCTTATCACACAGTAAGATTGCATACAGTGCACAAAAGAGGGAAAGCCTCTCCCGACAGCAAGTTATGGGTTTCAACCATTATGCTTCTTTATTATAATAGAAATTAAGCAACTTTCATGTGCGTGTGGCTGAGTTCTTAGTTTGTCTTGTCCTGGTCAGATAATGCAGTATTAAGCCATTCTGAGCTGAATAAGCCTCAAATCGCTGCGAAACCGCTTATCACACAGTAAGATTGCATACAGTGCACAAAAGAGGGAAAGCCTCTCCCGACAGCAAGTTATGGGTTTCAACCATTATGCTTCGTTTATTATAATAGAAATTAAGCAACTTTCATGTGCGTGTGGCTGAGTTCATAGTTTGTCTTGTCCTGGTCAGATAATGCAGTATTAAGCCATTCTGAGCTGAATAAGCCTCAAACGCTGGGAAAACCGCTTATTCACACTCTGAGATTACATACAGTGCACAAAAGAGGGAAAGGCTCTCCCGACAGGAAATTATGGTTTCAACCATAATGCTTTGTTTACTAATATTGTAAAGTAAACAACTTTCATGTGCGTGTGGCTGAGTTCTTAGTTTGTCTTGTCCTGGTCAGATAATGCAGTATTAAGCCATTCTGAGCTGAATAAGCCTCAAATCGCTGCGAAACCGCTTATCACACCAGTAAGATTGCATACAGTGCACAAAAGAGGGAAAGCCTCTCCCGACAGCAAGTTATGGGTTTCAACCATTATGCTTGTTTATTATAATAGAAATTAAGCAACTTTCATGTGCGTGTGGCTGAGTTCTTAGTTTGTCTTGTCCTGGTCAGATAATGCAGTATTAAGCCATTCTGAGCTGAATAAGTCTCAAAACGCTGCGATAACCGCTTTTTCACACACTGAGATTGAATACAGTGCACAAAAGAGGGAAAGGCTCTCCCGACAGCAAATTATGGGTTTCAACCATAATGATTGTTTATTATCATAGATTTTGAGATACTTTCATGTCCGTGTGGCTGAGTTCTTCAGTTTGTCTTGTCCTGGTCAGATAGATGCAGTATTAATCCATTCTGAGCTGAATAAGCCTCAAATCGCTGCGAAACCGCTTATTCACAACTAAGATTGCATACAGTGCACAAAAGAGGGAAAGGCTCTCCCGACAGCAAATTATGGGTTTCAACCATAATGCTTGTTTATTATAATATATTTTAACATACTTTCATGTCCGTGTGGCTGAGTTCTTAGTTTGTCTTGTCCTGGTCAGATAATGCAGTATTAAGCCATTCTGAGCTGAATAAGCCTCAAACGCTGGGAAAACCGCTTATTCACACTCTGAGATTACATACAGTGCACAAAAGAGGGAAAGGCTCTCCCGACAGGAAATTATGGTTTCAACCATAATGCTTTGTTTACTAATATTGTAAAGTAAACAACTTTCATGTGCGTGTGGCTGAGTTCTTAGTTTGTCTTGTCCTGGTCAGATAATGCAGTATTAAGCCATTCTGAGCTGAATAAGCCTCAAATCGCTGCGAAACCGCTTATCACACAGTAAGATTGCATACAGTGCACAAAAGAGGGAAAGCCTCTCCCGACAGCAAGTTATGGGTTTCAACCATTATGCTTCTTTATTATAATAGAAATTAAGCAACTTTCATGTGCGTGTGGCTGAGTTCTTAGTTTGTCTTGTCCTGGTCAGATAATGCAGTATTAAGCCATTCTGAGCTGAATAAGCCTCAAATCGCTGCGAAACCGCTTATCACACAGTAAGATTGCATACAGTGCACAAAAGAGGGAAAGCCTCTCCCGACAGCAAGTTATGGGTTTCAACCATTATGCTTCTTTATTATAATAGAAATTAAGCAACTTTCATGTGCGTGTGGCTGAGTTCTTAGTTTGTCTTGTCCTGGTCAGATAATGCAGTATTAAGCCATTCTGAGCTGAACAAGCCTCAAACGCTGGGAAAACCGCTTATTCACACTCTGAGATTACATACAGTGCACAAAAGAGGGAAAGGCTCTCCCGACAGGAAATTATGGTTTCAACCATAATGCTTTGTTTACTACTATTGTAAAGTAAACAACTTTCATGTCCCTGTGGCTGAGTTCTTAGTTTGTCTTGTCCTGGTCAGATAATGCAGTATTAAGCCATTCTGAGCTGAATAAGCCTCAAATCGCAGCAAAACCGCTTATCACACAGTAAGATTGCATACAGTGCACAAAAGAGGGAAAGCCTCTCCCGACAGCAAGTTATGGGTTTCAACCATTATGCTTGTTTATTATAATAGAAATTAAGCAACTTTCATGTGCGTGTGGCTGAGTTCTTAGTTTGTCTTGTCCTGGTCAGATAATGCAGTATTAAGCCATTCTGAGCTGAATAAGCCTCAAATCGCTGCAAAACCGCTTATCACACAGTAAGATTGCATACAGTGCACAAAAGAGGGAAAGGCTCTCCCGACAGCAAATTATGGGTTTCAACCATAATGCTTGTTTATTATAATAGCTTTTACATACTTTCATGTCCCTGTGGCTGAGTTCTTAGTTTGTCTTGTCCTGGTCAGATAATGCAGTATTAAGCCATTCTGAGCTGAATAAGCCTCAAATCGCTGCGAAACCGCTTATCACACAGTAAGATTGCATACAGTGCACAAAAGAGGGAAAGCCTCTCCCGACAGCAAGTTATGGGTTTCAACCATTATGCTTCTTTATTATAATAGAAATTAAGCAACTTTCATGTGCGTGTGGCTGAGTTCATAGTTTGTCTTGTCCTGGTCAGAGAGTGCAGTATTAAGCCATTCTGAGCTGAATAAGTCTCAAAACGCTGCGATAACCGCTTTTTCACACACTGAGATTGAATACAGTGCACAAAAGAGGGAAAGGCTCTCCCGACAGCAAATTATGGGTTTCAACCATAATGATTGTTTATTATCATAGATTTTGAGATACTTTCATGTCCGTGTGGCTGAGTTTTCAGTTTGTCTTGTCTTGGTCAAAGAGTGCAGTATTAATCCATTCTGAGCTGAATAAGCCTCAAATCGCTGCTAAACCGCTTATTCACACACTAAGATTGCATACAGTGCACAAAAGAGGGAAAGGCTCTCCCGACAGCAAATTATGGGTTTCAACCATAATGCTTGTTTATTATAATAGATTTTTACATACTTTCATGTCCGTGTGGCTGAGTTCTTAGTTTGTCTTGTCCTGGTCAGATAATGCAGTATTAAGCCATTCTGAGCTGAATAAGCCTCAAACGCTGGGAAAACCGCTTATTCACACTCTGAGATTACATACAGTGCACAAAAGAGGGAAAGGCTCTCCCGACAGGAAATTATGGTTTCAACCATAATGCTTTGTTTACTAATATTGTAAAGTAAACAACTTTCATGTCCCTGTGGCTGAGTTCTTAGTTTGTCTTGTCCTGGTCAGATAATGCAGTATTAAGCCATTCTGAGCTGAATAAGCCTCAAATCGCTGCAAAACCGCTTATCACACAGTAAGATTGCATACAGTGCACAAAAGAGGGAAAGCCTCTCCCGACAGCAAGTTATGGGTTTCAACCATTATGCTTGTTTATTATAATAGAAATTAAGCAACTTTCATGTGCGTGTGGCTGAGTTCTTAGTTTGTCTTGTCCTGGTCAGATAATGCAGTATTAAGCCATTCTGAGCTGAATAAGCCTCAAATCGCTGCGAAACCGCTTATCACACAGTAAGATTGCATACAGTGCACAAAAGAGGGAAAGGCTCTCCCGACAGCAAATTATGGGTTTCAACCATAATGCTTGTTTATTATAATAGCTTTTACATACTTTCATGTCCCTGTGGCTGAGTTCTTAGTTTGTCTTGTCCTGGTCAGATAATGCAGTATTAAGCCATTCTGAGCTGAATAAGCCTCAAATCGCTGCGAAACCGCTTATCACACAGTAAGATTGCATACAGTGCACAAAAGAGGGAAAGCCTCTCCCGACAGCAAGTTATGGGTTTCAACCATTATGCTTCTTTATTATAATAGAAATTAAGCAACTTTCATGTGCGTGTGGCTGAGTTCATAGTTTGTCTTGTCCTGGTCAGAGAGTGCAGTATTAAGCCATTCTGAGCTGAATAAGTCTCAAAACGCTGCGATAACCGCTTTTTCACACACTGAGATTGAATACAGTGCACAAAAGAGGGAAAGGCTCTCCCGACAGCAAATTATGGGTTTCAACCATAATGATTGTTTATTATCATAGATTTTGAGATACTTTCATGTCCGTGTGGCTGAGTTTTCAGTTTGTCTTGTCTTGGTCAAAGAGTGCAGTATTAATCCATTCTGAGCTGAATAAGCCTCAAATCGCTGCTAAACCGCTTATTCACACACTAAGATTGCATACAGTGCACAAAAGAGGGAAAGGCTCTCCCGACAGCAAATTATGGGTTTCAACCATAATGCTTGTTTATTATAATAGATTTTTACATACTTTCATGTCCGTGTGGCTGAGTTCTTAGTTTGTCTTGTCCTGGTCAGATAATGCAGTATTAAGCCATTCTGAGCTGAATAAGCCTCAAACGCTGGGAAAACCGCTTATTCACACTCTGAGATTACATACAGTGCACAAAAGAGGGAAAGGCTCTCCCGACAGGAAATTATGGTTTCAACCATAATGCTTTGTTTACTAATATTGTAAAGTAAACAACTTTCATGTCCGTGTGGCTGAGTTCTTAGTTTGTCTTGTCCTGGTCAGATAATGCAGTATTAAGCCATTCTGAGCTGAATAAGCCTCAAATCGCTGCAAAACCGCTTATCACACAGTAAGATTGCATACAGTGCACAAAAGAGGGAAAGCCTCTCCCGACAGCAAGTTATGGGTTTCAACCATTATGCTTGTTTATTATAATAGAAATTAAGCAACTTTCATGTGCGTGTGGCTGAGTTCTTAGTTTGTCTTGTCCTGGTCAGATAATGCAGTATTAAGCCATTCTGAGCTGAATAAGCCTCAAATCGCTGCAAAACCGCTTATCACACAGTAAGATTGCATACAGTGCACAAAAGAGGGAAAGGCTCTCCCGACAGCAAATTATGGGTTTCAACCATAATGCTTGTTTATTATAATAGCTTTTACATACTTTCATGTCCCTGTGGCTGAGTTCTTAGTTTGTCTTGTCCTGGTCAGATAATGCAGTATTAAGCCATTCTGAGCTGAATAAGCCTCAAATCGCTGCGAAACCGCTTATCACACAGTAAGATTGCATACAGTGCACAAAAGAGAGAAAGCCTCTCCCGACAGCAAGTTATGGGTTTCAACCATTATGCTTCTTTATTATAATAGAAATTAAGCAACTTTCATGTGCGTGTGGCTGAGTTCATAGTTTGTCTTGTCCTGGTCAGAGAGTGCAGTATTAAGCCATTCTGAGCTGAATAAGTCTCAAAACGCTGCGATAACCGCTTTTTCACACACTGAGATTGAATACAGTGCACAAAAGAGGGAAAGGCTCTCCCGACAGCAAATTATGGGTTTCAACCATAATGATTGTTTATTATCATAGATTTTGAGATACTTTCATGTCCGTGTGGCTGAGTTTTCAGTTTGTCTTGTCTTGGTCAAAGAGTGCAGTATTAATCCATTCTGAGCTGAATAAGCCTCAAATCGCTGCTAAACCGCTTATTCACACACTAAGATTGCATACAGTGCACAAAAGAGGGAAAGGCTCTCCCGACAGCAAATTATGGGTTTCAACCATAATGCTTGTTTATTATAATAGATTTTTACATACTTTCATGTCCGTGTGGCTGAGTTCTTAGTTTGTCTTGTCCTGGTCAGATAATGCAGTATTAAGCCATTCTGAGCTGAATAAGCCTCAAAACGCTGAGAAAACCGCTTATTCACACTCTGAGATTGCATACAGTGCACAAAAGAGGGAAAGGCTCTCCCGACAGGAAATTATGGTTTCAACCATAATGCTTGTTTACTAATATTGTAAAGTAAACAACTTTCATGTCCGTGTGGCTGAGTTCTTAGTTTGTCTTGTCCTGGTCAGATAATGCAGTATTAAGCCATTCTGAGCTGAATAAGCCTCAAAACGCTGCGATAACCGCTTATCACACATTAAGATTGCATACAGTGCACAAAAGAGGGAAAGGCTCTCCCGACAGCAAATTATGGGTTTCAACCATAATGCTTGTTTATTATAATAGATTTTGAGATACTTACATGTGCGTGTGGCTGAATTTTCAGTTTGTCTTGTCCTGGTCAGAGAGTGCAGTATTAAGCCATTCTGAGCTGAATAAGCCTCAAATCGCTGCGATAACCGCTTATTCACACACTGAGATTGAATACAGTGCACAAAAGAGGGAAAGGCTCTCCCGATAACAAATTATGGGTTTCAACCATTATGGTTGTTTATTCAAATAGAAATTAAGCAACTTTCATGTGCGTGTGGCTGAGTTCATAGTTTGTCTTGTCCTGGTCAGAGAGTGCAGTATTAAGCCATTCTGAGCTGAATAAGTCTCAAAACGCTGCGATATCCGCTTATTCACACACTGAGATTGAATACAGTGCACAAAAGAGGGAAAGCCTCTCCCGACAGCAAATTATGGGTTTCAACCATTATGCTTGTTTATTATAATAGAAATTAAGCAACTTTCATGTGCGTGTGGCTGAGTTCTTAGTTTGTCTTGTCCTGGTCAGATAATGCAGTATTAAGCCATTCTGAGCTGAATAAGCCTCAAATCGCTGCGATAACCGCTTTTTCACATATTAAGATTGCATACAGTGCACAAAAGAGGGAAAGGCTCTCCCGACAGCAAATTATGGGTTTCAACCATAATGATTGTTTATTATCATAGATTTTGAGATACTTTCATGTCCGTGTGGCTGAGTTTTCAGTTTGTCTTGTCTTGGTCAAAGAGTGCAGTATTAATCCATTCTGAGCTGAATAAACCTCAAATCGCTGCGAAAACCAATTATTCACACACTGAGATTGCATACAGTGCACAAAAGAGGGAAAGGCTCTCCCGACAGCAAACTGTGGGTTTCAACCATTATGCTTGTTTATTATAATAGAAATTAAGCCCCGAGCGGCCCCACCCCAGCGCCCCGGGGGTCGGCTGGACCCCGAGAGACACCGTCCAGCGACGGTTACGTGAGACACAGCGACACCCGATGGACGCGCGGGGGTAAGGGCGGCCGAAGGCAAAAAGTAAAAGAAAACAGCAAGGACGCTGCTCCTGCTACCTGGGACCGCGGTCCTGTTAGATAGTGATTTTAATACATCCCCTCCCCCCAAGTTAATGACTTTACCGAGTCTCTTGGGGCGCACCAGGGTTAAGAAACGCTGACAACAGAGTGTTGTTGAGATTTCAGTCTCTCTACTTCTGTTCACCTTTTTGCCATTCTGAGCTGATTAAGCCTTAAAACGCAGCGTAAACCTCTCTCTCACACAACAGAGGCAACAGGTGCCCCGACTGGAAATGATGGGTTTCAACCATAAAGAATGTTTATAAATATTGGAAATTAAGAAACGTTGACAACAGTGTTGTTGATATTTCAGTGTTTCTACTCCTGTTCAGAGTATACAGCTATTGGCCATTCTGTCCTGATTAAACCTGAAAACGCAGCTTTAAACCACTCTCTCCACAGACAGGCATTGCTCGCAAGGCACAGAACAGGGAAAAGGTGTCCCGACAGGAAATAATGGGTTTCAACCATAGTGAAAGTGTATTAATATTAGAAATTGAGAAACTTTCGTAACACTGTGGCTGACTTCAGTTTCTCTTCTCCTGGCACACAGAATATGGCTATTCTGATCTGATTAAGTGTCAAAACACAGCTAAAACCCCATTTTCCCACACTGGCATGCCTGGACGAGGCGATGTAAGGAGAACTGTAGGGACCTACCTCTCAGGTAAGCATCCTACAGCTCTTAACCGGATGTGTGCGCCCACAGTCTCTTTGCTCTCATGCACAGCCTCACTTGTTTATAGCAACTACTTGGTTAATTGGTTCTGCGTCACTTCGCTGTGCTACAGCAAGCGAAAATAATGTATGTAGAGGTAAGATAACACAGCTGACTGTTGTTCTATTAAAATGAATGTGTCAGATAGTTCTTGTTCTGAATGAATAATTTCAAACAGCTTTAAAACACTAAAAAGTCCTATTTCCACATTGCCCTTAATTGTTGTCATATCATCTATAGTCCTTCTGAGCAAAGGACATCAATTTTACTATGAACTCTTCCTACCTGATATCTAGCCCATACAGCCAGCAATGATATGACATTAAATATAAAATATTTCCATTGCTTAAACCTGTGGGGAGTGAAGAGGGTGCATGTGTAACAACGTGTCTTGATGCAGTGGTCTGACATTATTTAATTATAACTGGATTTATTGAGCAAGCCTAATGATAATAACAAAAAAAATCGCTTTGTAATTATATTGCATTAATATAACATGAGGGTTTAATAGACAGTAATCAATTACTCTTGATAAAAAAGAAACACCAGGGGGGAGACAGATCCACTTTATAGGACAGTATTTCTTTTACTGTGCTGCTTCCTCTGAAGTTTATCAGCTGTCATGTGACTACACTATCCACTCAGAATCAACTGAAGTAAATGCATGTGAAAGAATTTCAACATATTATTATTATTTTTTTAAGATGCTTCTGGAAATATTTAATATGTTAATGCTAAATGTAAAACACCAGTATATAAATAGGAAGTTGTAGATATAAATGTAAAATAACACATTTTATAAATCAAATGAATTAACTTGAGCTGAAACACATGATTTAACATAACCTTGAAGTTAATATGAAGAATTAGTGAAAATAGTGAGGGAGAGAAGAGGGTATGACAGCTTCTGAATATATAGAGGACTGAGCTAATATTTTCTTCAAACAAGGGCAGTTATTGTGCAAACCTCAGCAATTCAGTTCTGTGCATAGTAATAAAAATAACAAAAATAACAACTGTCAATCAGGTGAGATCATGCCACTTTCACTACTTTTGAAAACAAAAGTACAAAAATATACAAAAAAAGCAATTTTAGTGCAAAATTTATCATGATTAAGTTTGTATTTCTGTAAATCATCATGTTATTTTTTTCATCTCTTATTTGAACACAGAGCCCAGAGGAGGCTGAAGCACAGAAAAATCCTGTGCCAGCAAAGTCTCCTTGCCTCAGAAGAAGGCCCAGCAAAACAGCTGGGCATCAGTGTCCTATTTGTGGACTTAGATACGTGGATATAATGCAGCAAGATACAGAGAAGGTGAAAAACAAAGAAGAGCTCGGTCTTTTGAGCAAGCTGGCTCACAGACAGTAAGTATTTTGGAAATATTACCATTCACACACACACACATGGAATGGGGACTTTTTAAATATTACATATTGACCTAAAGGTGACTGTCTTCGAACACTCATGCATAAAATGTTGTTCCTCTTCTTTAAAAGATGATCTTGAGGAGGAACCACATAACATAAGGAAAGTCAGCCTAGTTTTTGGACTGGGGTTTCTCATTGCAATGACTGGACATTGGAAGGGTGTTATAAACATGACTGTGAAAGAGGTCAAGACTGCTGAAGAGACTACAAAAGGTTGTTGTGTCATTCGTGTAAGTACAAATATTAAAATGAAACAAGTGAACACAACATGCATCTATTGTTAAACAACTTAGCTAGCAACACTAATCAAGTGTCTTTTTAAAATAGATTCAGGAGCACAAAACCCAAAGATACTTTGGGCAAGCAGCCATACTACTGAAACCAGAGCCTGGTTCAGGCGTTACAACAGACCTCATGGTCAAATTGAGGGAGGCTCAGAGGCATCCACATTTTTTCATACCACTGTTTGAGGGGCCTTTATTGAAACTCCCAGAGTATTTTAAGGATGCCTGGGAAGAACTGAATCTGGGTCCTGGCCCCACATTCAATATGTTATGCTCTTCTGTTGCCACTTAGGTAAGACATGTTTTGTTCTTTTTAAGTCTTTATTATTATTACAAGGTGCAACATTTTTATCTTATGTAAACATATGAGATTGTAGCAACATTCATGTGCCATGATCCCCAAATGCCTAAAAGATTTTACCAAGGTTACTTCAGCATGAAAAATTTTAAAATAATTCTGTTGGGTTGAGTAGTATCAGTCCATGATTTTAACCTTTCATTTTACAGCAGATGACTTGACAGGAGAACACAGTACAGAGCATTGATGATGATGGCAATGTCAAGCTATGCAGTCAAGGAAAAGAAGAAGAAAGAGAGGAGCTAGGGCAGGTACGGACTATGATGAGGTGGTGACTGAATCACCTCAGGAGGACACAAGGGGGAGCATGCAAGAATCTGAAAAGAACCATGGAAACAAACAGCGGGTGACTGGATAGGTTCTAAACCTGCACAAGAAAGACCTATCCACAGCCAGTAAAAGATTGGTAAGATTAGTCTTCATCAGTTTCAGTGTATAGGGTAAGTAAGTGAGAAAATTTTATCTTATCTAAAACAGATGGTGAGCTCCTCAAAAGATGAGGGGTCAGGTGATTGGCAGCCCCCAAAGAATGGAACAGAAGAAGATGATTCTGAAGAGGAGGTCAGTGTGAAGCCAAGGTTTCCCCAGCTGCACAAGAGGCCTGCACCTACACCCAGTCTGGTGAGAGCTCCAATTTAATAAAGCTGGAATTTCTCTAATCCACCCAGTCATAGCCATGACAATAGCATTTCATTTTTAAGTGTGATAACTGACAACAATGGAGGTAAGGGGATGAAGTGAAGGCAAACTAGCTATAATTCCCCTCATCTCTATTATCCAGAGCTAGGGGAGGAAATGTTGGTAAACCTAGATTTGGTTGAACAAATTTCCATATTGAAGCCACTGATATATAGAAACTTGGTCTACCCTCCCCAGGTAGGTGTACGTCACAATAAGCAAAACCAAAGACCTTGGTACATTTTCATTGAGAACTTATTTGTGTTTGTTTCTTTTTTTAATGTTTTTTTTTGTTAGATGAAGCAGGCTTATATAATGCCAGTCACAGCTAAAACCTTGGTACAACCTTCACAGAATGTTCATCGAAAGACAAAGTCAGTGATGGCAATGACTGTTCATCAAAGTAAGCTGTGTGACACCACAGAGAAGATTAAAAGACAGAAGGAGCCATCATCAGAGGAGGAGAGAAAGACCTGTGAGGAGGAAAGATTGAAGCTGCAGGAGGAGCCATCAGAGGAGGAGAGAAAGACCTGTGAGAATGGAACAGAAGAGGAAAAGGAGGCCAGTGTGAAGCCAAGCTGCGAAAGAAAAGGCCTGCACCCACACCCAGGAACAGTCTGGTGAGAGCTCCAATTTAATAAAGTTGGAATTTGTATTATACACCACAGTAGCGTTTCATTTTTAGTTATGATAACTGATGACAATAGAGTTAAGGAGAGGAAGGGTTGGTAAACCTAAATTTGGATGAACAAATTTCCACACTGAAGCCACTGATACGTAGAAGCTTTGTCTTCACTATTTTATGTATCTGATAACATGGGTTTTTCTGTCTGTGGGAAATTACAAAAAAAGCAAAGATGTCTGTGGCTGTACAAGTCCCTTCTTGAGTAGGTGTACTTTTTCAAGTCAGTTTTATTAAAATAGCACCAAATCATAACACAGGTTATCTCAAGGCACTTTAGAGCAGGTCTTAACCGTACTGTGTATAAAAATGATGTACAGAGAAAGACCCAACAGTTCCTGCCATGAGCAGCACTTGGTGACAGGGGCAAGAAAAAACTTCCTTTAAGAGGAAGAAACCTCGAGCAAAACCAGACTCGGAGGGGATCATCTGCCTCGACCAATTGGGTTGATAGAGGCGCCATCTAAATAAATAAAAGTGTATATATAAATAAATAAAATTAAAATCATTGACAAGTACAAATTGGAATCAATCTGAGAGATACAACCTAAACCAGCTCAGAGCGGTTCCTTTAATGCCAAGTAGATGTTGATGCTGAATCCAGACTGAAAGTCCTTAAACAAGCTATTGTTTTGAAGAAAGTTGCATAACTGACTAGCAACTCAAGGATCTTAGACAGGAAGGGGAGGTTAGAAATGGGTCTACAGTTTGCCAATACGCCTGTATCTAGAGTAGGCTTTTTACGAAGAGGTTTAACTACAGCTAATTTAAATGACTGAGGTACATAACCTGTAACTAGAGACAGGTTGATCATGTTGAAGAAAGCAGTACTGACTGAGGGTAGAACTAGTTTAAGCAGACTGGTTGGGACGGGGTCTAGGAGACAAGTCGATGGTTTTGACAGAGATCATTAAGGTTAATTGTTGAAGCATGATTGGAAGAAAACTGTCCAGGTATACAACAAGTTTCACAGCTGTCTACTGTTAACGTGCACTTGACACTAACAAATCTGAAGATCCGTATTTGGCTTTGCTGCCAGATAATTAGTAATTAGCTAGAGAAAATAAACATAAATCCTATCAATTGTCTGTTGGCAGTGTCAATCAATTTGATTTCCATTTTGCATTTGTTGAGAGTCATAACTAAACCTTGACTGAGTCACCAGATTATCATTGTTGTTGTAAAATTATGTGTGACATCACATCAATATACTGTTAGGGCTGACTGGTCTCCACAAAGGCTGTGCATGTCATCTGAAAGATATCTTGCTGAAGCAATGGCATAATGTTTAATGTTGTTATGAGAAGTCTTCAAATATTTCGGGGGGGGGGGGGTTGCTACAGTCTGGGTAATTAATGGAGGACACTGATACTAAAGTTAGAACCCATTATGGGTTAAGTTGAAGGACAATTAATTTGTTGGCAAACCAGCACTGCAGAGACATAAAACTTCTTTGCAATATTTGGTTGTTCTACAGCTTGTGATAATCACTCACCCTCTCTTCTAAGGTTATCATCTCAACTTCTTAGCTGTGATTTATGCTGCCTAAAAATGTTAACATAGTTCAACCCTGCTTTTCTTACTCCGCTGGCCTCGCTTTGAGCTTGTAATAATAACTCTGACATGGTATTTGTTTAGGGCTCCTTTGAAATTTCTTACTGTGTATATACATTTTTTATCAAAGCTTTTGTCTTTGTATTTAATGTATCTAATCAAATGAGGGGATAAAGAGACTGTCTCTGAATAGTTGGCCTGGTAAAAAGGCTGCTGTAGTCACCTACTCATCCCATGGCGCTGTCTCAATGGCAGTAAACCTGTCCCCTGATTGGACACCAGCGAAAATGTAATATGATTTTTGTTCTCCAACAAAATTCCCTGTAATGTAGCTTGGTGATCTTGGCTTGTTTGACTTGGTCTTTTAACAAGATGTCCCTAGCCATCAATCAAAAAACAAGCCAATGACAAATGATCAAAAAAGAAGCATAGTCCAGCAAAATTCCTTAACTGCAACTAAACAGTGCCACAACTATCAATGGCCGGGAAACAAAAAACACAAATAACCTGACCCTGACTTTACAATACACTGCAAACACTTTCTCTGGATAAAGTGGTGAGTGGATATGATAGAAGAAAGTTTGTTGAGTGTTGTAATTTTCATTTCAGATGAATATTCCCTCACTCTACATTATGTGCATAAAAAAACAGAGACAACAAAGCAGGATTACTATGTTCACAAGTGTGGCTGAAGAATACCCACAGTCCAAGAGTGATTTTGTTCTGTAGCCCAAGGACTTCAAGTGAAAGCCTGTCCCCCTCCATTCGCCTGAGCACTTTCTGAATGAATTCTTAAAAGTGTCAACCGCACAAGCTTGAGCTATAGATCCAATGCTGTCCAGAATGATCACACCTTCAACAAAAATTCCATTGTCATCATAATGTCCATTATCTTCACCCTCCTTTTTGATGACATAAATCACAGTCTTCTCCATGTCCCTCTGAATGTCCTCTCCTTCAGTGTCCTGTTTGTATAGAGAAATTAGAGAAAATTAAAACTTTTGAATGCTACATATTTCACTCAATTAATATCTTGGTCACATACCCAATAATAATTAATAATTAATAATTAATAATTCTGTTGATATTCAGTGTTTATTTTCTTGTTAAAATATATATTAATGATATAATAATAAAACTATTTAATTGAATCTTTGTTGACAGTATATGCAGTATGTGTCAGCCACATTTTCTGATGTCTGCCCAACATAGCGAAATGCTTGGATTTTAACCAGTGCAAATGTCCACACTGGTAACATAATATCATATTGGTGGCAGGAACAAATCATGCTATGTCTGGTTACATGAAACCTGAAGATTGTATGGTAAAACAGATTGTCAAGAGTGTTGACCATTATTGATGCACTTGTTTGCTTATTCAAATGTTGAAAAGGCTAGAAATTTTTGTACGTATTTTTTTATTTACTTATTTTTAAAAACAATACGGTCCTGTTTCACTTACACAGATAGAGGAACATTAGAAACATCAGAATTTGTCAAATGTTATATTGTATTCCACAGTCACAGCACAGTGTATCAAGTTATACATATGATTTTACACATGTCAGACACCTCTGTCAGACAGACTGACTTTGGAATCCTACTGAAAACATGTACTTTTCTAAGTTACAATATATCTGACGAGAAAAAAAGCAATTACACTGACTTACCATATACTCCCGAATTAGAAATCCATCATCCTCACCAAGGTAGAGGCAAAGTGCCTTGAGAACTGCTGCCTTTTTGAGATTAACATCACTTGTAGCCTGTGTGAAGAGATTCCACCGATTCAAACATCCATAAACACATAAATAATGACAAGAAATATTTCAAATTTCCAACCTGTGGTAACCTACAAACACTGACTCCCAATCAGCTTTGTCAACTTTGATCTATATAGCTCAATATTATGTCAAACATACTGTAAAAGGTCATCCTTTTTTAACTACAAAATAACTGTGAAGTGTGGCCTCATTTTTATTTTTTTAAAAAGTGAGGTATTAATATGCTGTTTTAACTTCATTCAGGGACATACAGCACAACTAACAACAATGTTGTCCTCTTAACACATAGGTGCTTAGTACATCTACAGCCCAATCTTCTGGCCACTGAGCTAAGGATTGTTAACACCTTGCTTAAAGCACTTGAACTTTTATTGTCACTACCTGAGAAAACACTGGCACCTATCTGATCACGTGACTGTATTTCTAGCCCATATGGTATTATTGCCTTAAAAAGGCAATACATTTCCTTAGAAATGATTTTTGCACCTTGCAAATAATCCAGGCTATTACTGATGGTGCAAACTGGGGCTTCATATCGACAATACAATTACAGTGTATGAGGTATGTATGAAAAAAAATCCACAACATTGTATACACAGATTCACAGATGTTTGGATAGTTTCTGTCCAGAAACACCTCCCTTCTTCTGGAAAACAGATGTCAGCTAGGGTAAAAGATTGTCCAACTGTACCATGAAGTTTGTCTCAAGTGGAAATGTTGTAATCTGCTGGAATTCAGCATTTATCTGTGACAAAGAACAAAAATGACAAGAGACAGGTATCATTGATTCAGTCATGGTGTAAGGCTATTTTGAAGTTGTTGTATCCCATTAAAAGGATAGATTCTGATTTTGACCTCTCTTAACAACTTACAGTTTAGCATGGACACAAACAGTTCTTCAAATGATTGTTCTGTGCCTGCTGACCAGTGAAAAGGCAACAATTCTTCTGCCCCCAAGTGGCCAAAATAAAGAACTGCTTCCTCTATGGGAGATTTTTTTTCTCCAAATGTTGGTCATCTTTTGTGTTACCTTATCAGACTTTAAATTGCAGGCTGCTGGGTTTTGTTTCACCTCCTCACTGTTTCTTTGTCTGACATCATTCAAAAGTTCACAGACTTTCATCTGTGAGTGTGTGATGGATAATTTTATTTTGTATTTTGATTAATAGTGCATGGATGACATAATGCATAATTGACAGTGAACCCTTGCCAAAACTTTGACCACATTTGAAACCAGACAGACCAGGTAAATATTCCTACTTATATCTGCATCAAGACAAAACAATATCAACCTCACGGTTGACCTATACTCCACTAAAGTAATGAGGACATCATTCTGTTATTTTGTCACTTTTTGAATTAAGATAAGATAAGATAAGATAAGATAAGATAAGATAAGATAGACTTTATTTATCCCACTTGTGGGAAATTCACGTTACAGCAGCAAGAAACAGGGGTGACCAAAATATGAAAAATAGAAAAATAAAGATAAAAAATATAATATAGAGAGGCACAGAAGTAAACAAAGTAACAAGGTTAAAGTGCAGCAATCAGCATTAGAAAAAGTCTCTGTAATAAATAGAAAATGTGCAGTTGTGAAATGTACAGTCGTAAAATATAGGAGAAAATGTGATAATTATTGAGGTAGATGAAAATTTGTGCAAAAATAAAGTGACCAGAAAAGTCCAAAGTCCAAAATTTTCTGGTTTATTGTTGGGTCAGACTGGTGTTGTATAGTCTGATGGCTGTTGGAATGAATGACCTGCGGTAGCGCTCCTTCTTGCACCGCGGATGCAGCAGTCTGTTGCTGAAGGAGCTACTCAGGTCTCCCAAAGTCTCATGCAGGGGGTGGGAGGGGTTGTCCATGATAGACGTCAACTTGGCCAACATCCTCCTCTCACCCACCTCCTCAGTGGAGTCCAGAGAGCAGTCCAGAACAGAGCCAGCCCTTGTGACCAGCCTATTCAGTCTCTTCCTGTCTCTCTCTGAGGATCCACTGCTCCAGCAGACCACTGCATAAAAGATGGCAGAGGCACCACAGAGCTTCACACACATAAAAGGTCCTTAGCAGTGACCTGCACACTCCGAAGGACCTCAGTCTTCTCAGCAGGTGGAGACGACTCTGGCCCTTCTTGTACAGCACGTTGGTGTTATTAGATCAGTCCAGTTTATTGTTGAGGTAAACACGCAGGTATTTGTACTCCTCCACGATCTCAATGTCCAAACCCTGGATGTTCACCGGTGCAGTGGGAAATGACTTTCTGCTGAAGTTGATCACCACCTCCTTCGTCTTGCTGGGGTTGATGTGCAGATTGTTCTTACTGCACCAGTCAACAAAGTTGGTGATGACCTCCCTGTACTCCAGATCGTTCCCCTGAGAGACACACCCAACAATGGCTGTGTCGTCGGAGAACTTCTGGAGGTGGCAACTGTCAGTGTTGTGTCTGAAGTCCGATGTGTACAGGGTGAAGAGGAAGGGGGACAGTACTGTACCCTGCGGGGTCCCTGTGCTGCAGACCACCACATCAGACACACACTCGTGAATCCTCACATACTGCAGTCTGTTGGTGAGGTAGTCGGTAGTCCAAGCAGCCAGGTTACAGTCCACTCCAGCTCCTTCCAGCTTCCCCCTTAGCAGAGATGAATTAAATTCTTGAGAATTTGGATAAAACAGGTTTGAACTTTGAAAAAAAAAAAAAAAAAAAGTTAAGAAATCTATACTCATGTTTATAGAACAATTTCTCAACAATTAAGTAATGTAAGTAATGTTTTATGTCATTTGTTCATAAAATATGTGTTTTTTTCTGTCATAACTTGTCAACACCATTAGACAATAGAAAGTTAATCATTCCTATTTGTTTGGTCTGATATAGATTTAGAGCATTTAAACCCTTGTGTCTTCACCTGGAGTACACAAATGTTAAATATTACTTTTTATTCATTTTTTATGCTGTGTCACATGTGCTCTTTGAAAACTCTAATATCACACAGGTCTTATCATTTGCATTTAATATAAAGAATAACAGTTCTGGACATAAATGAACACATTCTTTCATTTAAACAAACAACTACATTAATAATTTGGCTCTGGTTTTGGAGAAACAGATTCAAAAATACATACAAAATACTAAAGAATTTCTCCACTCAAATACATTTAACTTTGTTCATCCACTTAATTTAACAATTTGGTACAACAAATATCTTATCATGTAAATTTTACTTTCTTTCACCACTGTCGGACAGAGAAAATGACAGTGTTGACAAAAACAACAAACCTATAGGAGCTTTTTTGACCTTCTTTCATTTAGCAGATGTACAGAGTTGTAAGGGGGTCCTCAGGAATGTAGTTAACTATCTATTTGTCTGATTTTACTGCTAAATTATAAAATGGTTGATGGTGTTGACAAAACTTGAGAGACATTTTTGGCAACCACACAATAAAAGTAAACATTTCTAAAAATTAACTGATTTTGGTTTTTAAAGTTTTTGTCAATGCACTCTTTCATCTGGCATATATGTTATAGATTTTAAATGATTATTTCACAGTTGTACATCAAATTGAAATTATAAGATTTTGCCTAAGGACACATGGTTTTATTATTAATAGCCTAGCATTTAATCAATTAAAGTAAAAACTTCTAAAACAAACATATGAAAAAGAGTTACATTTGTGTAAAACATCCCCAATTTAAATAACAAAATCAGTTGCATTTTTCAAGAAATTGGCACTATTCTTAGGGGGCTATGTTTTTGCCAAAGTCTGTATGAAGGAAAAATACAGCTCTGACCTGGGCCTTACTTTTCTCACAGCGTATCCCGTTATGTCTCTTAAGTCTGTCCTGCAGCAGCTGTGGCTGGACCGAGAGGCAAGTTATGCTGGGAAATGTGTGTGTGCCTCAATCAAGGTCACTGGGCACTTGCCAGTTATCATTAGTTAGAAGACCTATTGTCTCCACCAGAACTGTAAGCATCCATGTTTGGTCTTTGCACAAAGGGGATAAATACCTACCTCATACCTCAGAGGGAGAGTCCCCAGAAGTGATGATGGCACTGCATGACATGTTGTGTTATTGTTATTTCTCCTGGCCAGAAAACTGTACCACAGTGTCAGCCATCTGAGTCTCCTGTGTGTTACTGAGTCTTTCTCGTCATCCATCAACGATCCTGCAGATTTCTCCAACAGACTCCATACACAATACAGTGCAAGTCAATGAAATCAGAATTATTGTTTTAGTAATATTTGGCCAATGTAGTCAAACAACCTTAGCACTTGTTTTTCTTGTATTCTTTATACCAGCTAATTTTATTTTATTGTAGCCTACAACAGAGTTATGAAGTCCCTATAACAGATATATTCCTGTGTTGCAGAAGAAACTCAGCAATATTGATAAAAATTTACACACTGTGACTGTCATTGTTTTACATACATTCAAACTAAAACTTACACAAATATTTATAGAAATGACGCTGGAGAAACCACATCATCTGCCTTTGTCTACATGTTTGTGGTGCAGTGTAAATACAGCAATATTATCTGGAGAAACCATCTTTGTGTTCATTGAGAATTTTTTGTTGCACTGAACTCTGGCTAGCACAGCTGTTTGAAATGTCTATGCAGTCCATGTGTATATTGCATTGTATGGTAAGGTCGGAGTATAATTGATTTACATGTTCTGTTACTTGACATGGTCAAGCTTTTCATGTTTTGTCTTTATTGGGCCCAAAACGTAAAAGTAATCACAGTATTAGAATAGAATAGAATAGAATAGAAGAAGGGAGTGCAAAGATTCTTAAGAGGAGAGCTTCCATTAACAGGTGTGACTGGCGATCCAGCTCGTAGGGCTACTCGGTTGGGTGTGGCACCAGTGGTAGCAGGGTAAGCATCTGGAAGTAGGCAGTTAGTAGCTAGGCGAATCTCCTCGCCACCAGCTTATAATAAGCCGCAGAAAGTGTAAGTTGGGTGAAAACACTACAGTTGTGGGCTTGGACCCTTTAAACGGAGAGCTGGTCCAGACCTCCTGTACCAGGGTAACACTGGCGATCTAACAGTGTTCACCTCAGCTCATCCGAGACAGTAGGGTTTGTAATCTCACTGGTTCTGTACAAACTATACATAAATGACTGCAAGACCACTAACTGAGGTATAATGTATATTAAATATTCCAATGACAGTGTGATCACGGACAGCACAAACTCATTGAGGCAGTCACACAGGCTGAGATGGACATCTTTGCAGAGTGTTGCAGGCAGAACTGTCGTGATCTCAATACCTCCAAAACAAAGGAGCTGGTTGTTGACTTCCACAAAAGGACTTTACAGCATCTCCACTTGGTCAACAACCAGCCAACAGAAAGGGTCATTTCATACAGATACCTTGGGATAATAATTGATCACAGACTCACCTTTCAACAAAACAGTGAAACCATCTTCTCAATGTGTCAGCAGTGCCTTTCCTTTCTAAGGAAACTTCATAGACTACCGGTTCACCAATCGATTGAATCTGTAATCACCTTCAATATTTCAGCTTGGTTTGAGTCATTATCTAACATCAATAAAAATCCACTAAACAAAATCATAATAATAAGCAAAAAAATAACCAGACTGGAGCAGGAACTACTCACTACCATTTTCAATATAGAAACTGAACTAATAGTAACACAAATGGCATCAGACACCACACACACATTATATAGCTAATACAGTCTTCTACCCTCAGGCCAGAGATACAGATCACTCACCTTCAGGACTATGTCATGAAGATCAAGAAGACATGTCAAGTTTCAAGTCCAAATCCATCAGACTCATGAATGGCTAATGTGTTATATATAACACACACACACACACACACAAAATCATATATATATGTGTGTATATATATATATATATATATATATATATAAACACATTAGCCATTCCTGAGTCTGATATATATATATATATATATATATATATATATGTGTGTGTGTGTATATACATATATATGCTCTTTAATTGCTTGGAGGGTTCCCATTCAACAATGGCAGGATCCCCAAGACTTCCAAGGCCTAAAACATCTGCCGTCCATGATAGTTCTGGGAGTAAACAGGGTCTCTCCCATTACTCTCTCCATTACCAGGGTCAGCCCAAGCTCTGCCGCAAATGTGGTGAGCACAGACACCTGGCGGCAGCTTACCAGCAGACTGTCTGTGGGAAATGCAGAGAAATTGGGCACACCTTTCAGGAGTGCACCAGTGGCAGAAGATGCAATCTATGTGGCGAATCAAACCACCTCCTCAGAGATTACCCAAAATCTTTTGACAACAAAGTAAAGGCAACAAAAGCAAATGGACAAAAATGTGTGTTAAAGGTCACCATGTGAGAGTAGATGCATACTTTGTGTAATCCATATTAAAGTGTGAAAAACTGTATAAAAAGAGGGACATGAGCCAGTATAGTTAAGAGCTCTTCAGGTGTATCATATATGCATTTTGAACTGTTGTCTGGTTTATTTGTTGACAAATAAACTCTGCTGCCATTGACACCCATGTCTCCTGATAGTTTTTGAACACCAGAATCAGGCTGAAGATTTCTGATTGCGGCCCAGTGGTTTGGGACCCTGAACCTTCACAGAGAAGAGGGTAAGAGTTGGGACTCTCTCAGACAGTTAATCTGAGGAGGAGCCCAGAGTCTTCCCCTCCGATTCACCAAATGAGGTCTCATTTTTAACAATAGCTCTGCAATCAACCCCTAAGGACTCAAAATTTAATTCAAGGTTGCAGCCTAGGCCAACCCCCAGAGTCCACCCGGGGACTGGAGCTAAACCCCCTTACTCTTCACCTGTAAGAGTGAAGGAAGAGCTCCATTTACAGCAGATTACCTGATTGCCATTTTATCTTTGAAATTCCTTGTATAGTCTTTTAAATTTCATACCTGTTGTTTTTAACCATACTCATGACTCTCACCTTCTCAACCATCAATGTGAGAAGTGTGAAGTCCAGAGTTAGAGCCCAGAGTATTTTATCCTATCTTATTTCCTGATGAAATAAGATAGGATAAAATACTGTCAGATGTGTTCTTAATAAAGGAATGTGGCATTCCATTTTAAAAAACACTACAGACAGTGGGAGGAGATGTGGCCACATACATCAATATGGAGCGGATCAAATTACAACAAAAATGATGGAGTGGCCATTTTAATCAAAAATCCTCAGGTCATGGTGAAGGGCAGCACTGTGGTGAGAGACAGTTGGGCACTTTTAGCACACTTGACTTTTAGGGGAAGGGTTTAACGGCTTTAATGACAGGTATGACCTTTTAGAGGAACTGCAGTTCCACATGCTAGGTAGGGAACCACTAGTTGTAGAGGGTGATTTTAACTGTATTTTAAGCAGGAAAGATAGGAAAAGAGTAGGGGAAGATTTTAAAGGTGACAAAGCATTGGTTTTACTACAGGGCATATGCAGGGATTTTAAAATTCAGGACTGTTTTAAAACCATGCATCCTAGAGAGGAGAGCTTCACCCAATTCAGTGGTGATGGCACCAGAGCCTCTTGCATAGACTATGTTTTTACACGGGACTGCCCACCAACCAATGCTAGACTGACCCGTTTTCTTTTCTGATCACTTGATGCTTTCCTGCACCCTTTCACTCTTTTTGGGTGTGACATCAGGAAGTAGTCTGCTCCCTTTTAGAAGACAAGATTTTAGTTAGCCAATACAGGAAGCAGTACCAAGAATGGCAGACCCTTCAAGACTTTTACGACACACGCACACTGGTGGGAAATGGTGAGGGGAAAGACCCAGACTTTTTTTAGACAGGCAGGGAAAAGAAAAGAAGAGTAGGGAAAATAGACACATGATGGGACTGCAGAAACGACTACAATGCTATTTTAAACTACAACAATATGGAATGGATTTTAGCAAGGAGAGAAAACAAGTCAAAACAGAGATGTTGGTTTTAACAGAAACTAAAAGTAAAGGTGTCATTTTAAGAAGTGCACAAGGTATTTTTTTTAAGAAAATCATAAATAAAGGGGGAACGATTTTTAAACAAACAAACAAACAACAAAAGAAAATGGGTGCAGAGTAGAAACAATAGAGGAAATTAAAGAAGTTGTTGAAAACGTCTATGAAAAATTGTACCAAAGAAAACCTATTGAAAAAGATACCATGACTAAAGTTTTAAATCTCATAACATAAAACAGAGTGCTTTTACCCCAAGATTTTACGATCTTAGAATTGAATAAATGCATCACAGGTTTTAAGAAGGGGAAGTCCCCCGGACAAGATGGACTTCCCCTGGAATTTTATGTGACTTTTTGGGACATTCATCTAAACTTTGATTTTAAAAAAACCTTTGATCGGGTCTTGCACCAGTACCTCTTTCAGGTACTGCAAAAAATGGGATTTTCAGAAAGGTTTATAGTTTGGGTGAAATTGCTGTACCGGCGCATTAGCAGCAGATTTGTTATTAACGGGCATCTGACAAAAGCAGTGGATATTAACTGCGGTGTTCGTCAGGGCTGTCCATTATCTGCCCTCCTCTATGTCATCTGTATAGAACCTCTGGCTCAGATCTTGAGAAGGGACCAAGGAATCAGTGGAGTCGGAATCCCAGGGAGTGGGGGACTTCAGAATAAATGTATTTTATACATGGACAACGTGAATGTTTTATACACCAACCTTTTATCTGTCAACAGGATGCTGGAGTTGACTGACTGGTTTTGACGGGCCTCTGGGTCAAAACTCAACAGAGGAAAGACCCAAGCCCAGTTTTATGGACCATGGATAGTGACATGAGACAGACTGACCAGAGAATACTGGGGGTCAAATTTGACAGGGAGGGGGGAGGGAAAATAAACTGGCCAGACGTGGTAGGGAAAGTAAGACAAAGACTAGGCTACTGGGGACTGATCATTGAAGTGAAGGCTTTAATCATCAAAGCAGTGATTTTACCCTTGCTTTTACTGATCAGTTCTGGTTTAATCCCTCCTAGGAGAGTGCTTTTAGATCGTGACCGAGCCATCTTTTACTTTTTGTGGGGCTCCAAGTGGGAAAGACTGAGGAGAGACGTGATGAGGAGGTCAAAAGAAAAAGGGGGAGAAGGAGTACCCGATCTACACTTGTTTTTAGGAAGCCGATATGTTGCACTACATGTGAAATACACTACAGACCCATGCAGAAACCCCAAGACCACAGCAATGACACGATTCTGGATGGAGTCTTACCTCAGAAGATTAAAAATGTTACCCCCTGATCTTAAAGTACCTGTGTCTTTTAACCTGCCGCCAGCCTATGCTTTAATTCAGTAGTTTTAAAGCATTTTAAACTGGAGCAGGACAAGTTGCAAGTTTTAACCAATCACCTTGTTTTGATTTCTGTTGTGTAGGAGGAGGAACCAGTGAGTCCAGTGCGCGGGCTCGCATTAGGCAAGACCTCAACAGTTTGGCACAATGTCAACCACTCCGTTCTTCCAAACAGACTCCGAACAGACTCCGAAAGGGGAAAAAAACTGTCCTACTCTGAGTAGATATCCTCACTCTCATTGTCCATCTGGTCTGCCCAGGAAAAGGATACTATATTCAAGGAGGTTGATGAGGCCCTCAAATGTGACTTTACACGGAGTGCTGACATTCTTTGGCAGTGCATGACAAACCTAACATGTACTGGACTCACTGGTTCCTGCTCCTGCACAACATAAATCAAAGAGTGGAGATTAGTTAAAACATGCAGCTCCTCCTGTTTCAGGTTAAAATTCTTAAAAGCATGAGCTGGAGGCAGGCAAATGACTGAGATACTTTATGATCAGCGGGTAAAATCTTCAATCATCCGACATAGGACCCTATCCAGAATTGTGCCATCACAGTTGTCTTGGGGTTTCTAAATGGCAGGTTTCCCACAGATTCTTAAACTGTCTCAAAAGGCATTCATTAATCTAAAAATAAGGCCTTAAAAAGTCTTAAAATGTTAAATCAGTCTTGTATATCGACCGGATGGTACATTTATTTAATATGAAATGTCCCTCTAATGTTATGTATAGCTCCCAAAGTTGTTTAGCTGTTGATGTATGAGTTTTTGGTGTTTCTTTCTTTCTTCTTCTTTTTTTTTTTTTTTGAATGTAACAATTATTGAGGTCAAAATGATGTGAATTAGATTGTAAGTGGGACACCACAGTTTCACGCGCTATTGCAGACTTTGGTCACAAGGTGGCACCATTGAGTAAGATTTTGGTTACTCGGCCTGATGCATGACGGTCATTTTGTCTGTTTACGTGCGAATGACCCGGAGAGTTGCAGAGTGGACGGTGCGGTTTTCCGTCGTGTGAAGTAGTAGGTAAATATACAGATATCTTGTAAAATAATCCTGCACACGTACTTAAAAGTCGTTGCCTGTTGATATTTTAACAAGATGGTTTAATTTTGGCACTACTGGAGTTCATGTTGTGGAGTTTCTGGCGCCCGTTGTCGAGCTACGGTGTTCTCTATTGTCTGGTAATGTTAGCATGCATATCGCTACACCGTGCTATTGTACTTCATAACTAAAGAAACTCTGTATGTTTTACATTGATTTTTACTTTTGTTTGAAGGTAAATGACAGTGTGTTGAGTTGTGCAATCTCCGGGGAGTTCCACGTGTAATTGGTGAAACCTGTTGGAATGTAAGTGTTTACAGTAAGTGCGCATTTTAGATCGCTACGTCATTTTGTGAGCTTGTGATTGTTAAAAATGTATTTAACAGGGAATGTTTTGTGTTTCTGTCTATAGCCAAAGCCCACTGCCGTATTTATTTTATTGTTATTGTTTTTTTAATTTTGATTCCTTTTGAGGTAGAACCTGCCACAAGCTGTGAAGAATAGCTGAACTTGTTCTTTTAAGATTTCATAGCTCATACACTCTGTTGAAGTGAGCAGTTAAAACTGTGGTTCACAATAAATTTAAGGCTGCAAGAACCCTGAAACAATTGTGTCCTGTGTGGCATCCAATTCCACGGGCTACATATGTTTTGTAAAGTTTATGGAATGTCCTTGTCTCACATTACCCCAGATCAGGAGAGCAAATATAGGCCTGCAATCATGGAAGTACCCTGAATGACGGTGAGCAGCAAAACACCAGAACTGTATCTAGTCTCCCCCAACAAAAGAAGAAAAAGAGGGCCTATACATATTTTGTTTCTGGTGGGATGCACAGAACAGAGGCCTCCACTACAAAGCCAGTTCAACTTATCCAGGTTATTTTTTCGTTCTCTGGCTTCACTAAACCTAACAACCGCTGTCTAACTAAGCGGTCATACGCTGCCGCTTATCAACTTTTTAAATCAACCCAGGATTTGCCGAGTGCTCTCATTGAAAAAGGCAGAGTTGTTAATTATAAGCAATGTTATCAGAACCGTAATAAAGTACTTAATATGATATGAGAAATACTGACACCTGGGGGTTAATACTAGCAATGATGACATTTAAATGATGTTTAACAAGGTGAAATGTAAACAATATGATCACATGACTAGAATAAAAAAGAAACACTAGAAATAATTTCCAGTCAATAAAGTCAAGCTGAGGATTTGTTTGCTTTACTTACTGAATGAGCGTTTTGCTCTTTAGTCTGATGGTGATTTATGATTTATTTACTTACTGAAACAATCATTGATAATCATGGGAAGTATCCAACAGTTTGTGGATAAAAGCATCTTTGTTAAGTCAAAAGGAAGATATAATAGTATTTAGTGTGATAAACTCTCTCTCTCTCTCTGTTTGTTAGAATCTCTTGTGGACATATGGAAAGACTGGAACAGCAAAAGAATTCCGCTGAGCTATAAAAATATCTATAATTTTTTAAAATTTTATTTATAAACTCATTCTCCACATTGGGATCCTGTTGGAATAATGACTGAGTTTTCCAGTGATCTGATTGGTCAGTAGTTTGGCTGTTGACAGGTTTTGATCCAATCCTTTGAAGGTTAACCTGCCTAAAGCAGGGCAATCGAGTTGTCAACATTAGTGGATGGGGTCTCTGAGGGGCGTTCCCCATAGCATGGTGGTAATTCCTTTGTGTCCAATAGTGGGAAATGTGTGTTTCTGTTCCTGGATGCAGTAGAAGTGAGGGAGTAGTTTTTCTCATCTCTGATTGTGTTGATATTTGTTGAGAATGAGAGTTGGCAGTGGAAATGCTGTGTCAGACCAACAGACCAAATTGGAACTGAGGAAAACAAGCTTTCATGTGAGGGTGAGTTAAGTTAAGTTGGACGTCCGACGTCTTCTCCAAATAGTCTACGGATGGCTTTGATGTCTTGGGTAACTTGTGTCTATTGCTTATGCTGTTTGAGAGCATTGCTGATGTGCATATTGGCCAGACCCAGCATGCACACTGATACTGCAGTGTGTTCTCATGGGAAGAGCACAGGAGGCTTACTCACATCTAAGTGAGGTTTAAAGCAAGAAATATTCATCTGTGAAGTCGGCTGTGCTTAAGGCCAGTGAGTTGGTTCCAGAAGCCTACTGGTTATGGTTCAGGACCTGGGAAAAAGGTGAAAAACTGAATCATCTTGAGTTCACACAGGTTCTGACCACTCAATTCACTCATTGGTGTTCTGTCTCAGGTGTGGATGACTTTGAAGGATTATGCGACCTCATTGTGCTTGAGCAGTTTAAAAATTCTGTTCTTTTGCATATGGCAACATATACATTAGTGAACAGAAAGCAGAAAACATGGCTGCAGCAGCAGCTCTAGCTGATGATTATGTGTTAACTCACTGATGCAGTTTTGGAGAGCCCTGTGCTGCTTTTAGTGTCATTAACAGCGGTGTGAGTCTTTTGGCAGACATGAAAAAACTTTTCCAGGTGAGAGTAAAGGTAGTCCATGTGATCCAGAATAAAAGTTTGTAATTACCATAACAAACAGGGGCACTGGAAGGCAGATTGTCACTTATTGTGGACTGAACAGAACTGGGCAGAATAGTAGAGTTGGACTTATTAGTGGATAGGGAGTGCACCAGCAGGTCAGCCACTACACCACTAAGAGGGGCCCAAACCATCAAGAAGGGTTTCTTCCCTCCACCTCTCAGATCATTGCCCTCTCTATCTGACCTTAAAAATGACTTATAGAAAGAAGGACACTTACACACTGGAAATTAAATCCTAGTGTATTGACTAAAAGCAGGACAGAACAGTTTGGAAGAGAAATTCAGGAATACTTAGAATATAATGATAATGGAGAGGTCTTTCCAGCCATACTCTGGGATGCCTGCAAAGCAGTAATGAGAGGGACAGTGATTGCAGTGACGTCCTTTCTCAAGAAGCAAAGAGAGGAAAACATCAAAACCCTCCAGACTGAACTCAAAAACCTAGAATCTGAACATATAGAATCAACAGTCCCAAAGGTTAAAATAGAAATAAAAAATAAAAAAACAAAAAACAAATTGAAGAGTTATACACACAAGAAATTCAAAAGAAATTGCTATTCACTAAACAAAAATACTATGAAAGGGGCAGTAAATATTCAAAAATATTAGCATACAAACTAAGAAAACAACAGGCAGAAAATGCAATAAACAAGATAAGAGACCCTAAAACCCAAAATATTTACCCTCATATTAAGGAAATTAAAAATTGTTTTAAAGAGTACTATGAAAAATTATATTCACAACCTCAAATAAATACTGATCATAAAATAGAGACATTATTCAAATCCTTAAACTTACCAAAACTCACAGAGGAAGAAAATAAAATATTTGTCTCACCAATAACAAAAGAAGCTATTACCAGACTGAAAGCTAATAAATTCCCAGGCACAGATAGATTTAGCTCGGAGTGGTTTAAGAGTCTGAAAGAGGCTTTGACACCTATTTATTAAAAACATTACTCTTGGTTTTGACTAAGGGGGAAACCCCAGCATCATGGAAAGTCGCAATTATATCAGTCATACCTAAGGGAAGCAAGGACAAACTAGACTGTGTAAATTATAGACCAATCAGTGTGCTTATTTTGGACTATAAATTATTTACTTATTACAAAAAGACTTGAGAAAATCTTATGCTCTGATGCAGCTGCGCCTCTCTGTCTGCAGTCACTACTCTGTCTCCAGCATTGTCCCACCCACAGCACCATCTCATTGGTCGCAGAGCCATGGCATGGGTAACAGCCAATCAGCAGTGAAAGCTGTGCATGCACAATGCTCTCTCACACGTGGCGGAGAGGAGAAAAAGTTTGAACTTAAAACAAAGATAAGCGATAAAATAACATTTCAATTCTATTGAAATTTTGGAAAACTTTATTTACTGTAGAAAATTTTAGGGAGCTATTTATTTGTTTAAGTTTTCATTAAATTTTTTGTTAGAATTTTAAAACAAAGATGTCTATTGTCTAAGATAAAAAAACCTTTAAGATGTTGCAAATCTGAAAAGCTGTTTGATAAACATATGCTTAGAGGCATTTAAATGAAGTTAAGTGTTTGTATTATTCAAAATTTTGACACCAGTTTTCACTTTTACTGCAAATGAATATCGGCTCCAAATATCGGTTATCGGCCTCCTTGACTACTAATAATCAGTATCGGCCCTGAAAAAAAACATATCAGTCTATCTCTAATTAAGACACTAAAAGCCTTTTGTGATAAACCATCAGCTAGGTTAAAAATCAATAAGGAGCTCACAGACTCCTTTCTGCTGGAGAGATTAACAAGACGGGGCCGCCCCCTAAGTCCAATCTTATTTGCAATTTTTACTGAGAGATTGGCACAATAGGCAGAACAGTCAGATCAAAGGTATAAAATGGCAGCAGGTGAACAAAAGCTGGCCCTGTTTGCAGATGATGTGCTTGTTAGCCTTTCAAGCCCAACAGAATCTCTACCAGAGTTGGTGTCTCAGGGTAAATTATACTCTGAGTATAGGTCATACTCAGGGTATAAATTGAATAAGAGAAAAACTCAGGTGCTTAGTATTCACTATAATCCCCCCCAATATCTCTGCTCCAGATACCATCTACAATGGGACAAATATTCCACAGAATATTTGGGAATACTTCTGCCTATGGACATATCAAAACTAGAAGAAATTAAGTACGGCCGCCTCAAAAAAAGAAATTATTGCAGATATCAATAGATAGAACTTAATTCCTTACCTAAATATCACTTCTCGTATAGATTCAGTAAAAATTAATATTTTTACCAAGACTTTTATATTTATTTCACTCGATACCAATTGAGAAACCAAAACAGTATTTTCGAGAATGGGATAGTCCTCTCCAGATTTATATGGGCAGGGAAGAAGCCAATATAAATATAGAAATCTAAAACTCTACAACTACCAAAGGAGAAAGGTGGATTAGCTCTCCCCTGTTTGAGAGATTATTATAGAGCAGTTCAAATTCGGCCATCAGTGGGATGGTGTACACCAAATTATAGATTGAAATGGAAAGAGATAGAAACGGCAATGGGGAACGGATAACCAATTAATAATTTGGTTGGCGATCCCTCATTAACTAATCACCTCTCAGACCCCAACATCCCGTGGATAATTGGCTCACTAACTATATTCAGCCCCCAAAACCTTAAAAGTGATACTCTGGATATTAAGGCAGGAATGGAAGCAGAGGGAGGTCTCACACTTTCACAAGAGGAGTGGGACAGGATCTGCAGACAGCAATGGACAGTGACAAGCTCCCTCTCCTGGAGAGAATTCAGTTGGAAAAATGTGACTGAATTCTTTCGTACTCCAGCGCAAAAGACCAACTATTCAAATCAGACTGCCTATTGGAGGTCATGTGGAAAGACACTGGCAACTCATTTTCATATTTTCTGGAACTGCCCCTCTGTGGCTCCATTCTGGAGAGATATCCATGGGGTCCCGGAAGCCGTTTTTAAAAGGAAAATGTTCTTTAAATTTATAGTCATGTACCTTTGTGATCTAGACAGACTTGAATACACAAAACAGGATAAATACCTATTGAGGGTGTTGATAGTGGGACGCAAAAAGGCTTTGACCAGAAATTGGTTTAAGAAAGACAAACCAACAATTAATGAATGGATTGATATAGTTTAATATAAACACAATGGTGATTCAAACTAAGGAACCAAACTGATATTTTTAAAGATAATTGGTCAATATGTGTGTGTCAACTATAAGACCTGATTTTGTATAAAAGGCAATAGTAAGGTCAAAACCTCTAATTGAAAACTTTTTTCCCTATTTCCAACAGAGAAAAAAGTCTAGACGTGGACTTGTGTGCCCGCGTAAGAACAGGAGTATGAGATGCATAAAAACGAATGTGCTTGTATGTATGTATGTATGTATGCTGCGTGTGTGCTGTCTGTAGTATACTGGGATAAGAAAGAATGTAGGTACATGTGTCTGGATATGTATAATGTACTTATGTTATCTCAGCTGTCTTAGTCTTGGTGTCAAATCCTCCCCATGTTGCGTTATGTGTCCAGTTGGCTCAAGGGTATTGTTTTGTACTAAAAGAAAATGAATAAAAAGTAAATTTTAAAAAAGAAGAAAATGAACGTGATTCTCCCAAGGTTTTTACAGCCTGTCTAGTACTATGTTCAATGGCCAAGGCAAAATCTGAGCCAGTGCCATATACAGATGTGGGAAGTGTCTCTGAACAATTCTCATCACCTCTGTCTGGATTTCCTATGTCCATGTCTCATATCAATTTGATTGCAAAGCAGTGGGCCAATTCCTCCCTAAAAGAGCTGTTTAAGCAGGTTCAGCCTGAAATTGAGGCGCTGGACAGTTTCTTTATTATCTCCTGCTGGTAAGACAGTGGGTGCAGCACAGTGGGAGTTTTTTGGGTGATCCTCTATTTCAGATAATTTTGCCAGTTAATTGCCACCAAGTGGTGTTAATCGTGACCCATGATGAGTCTGGACACTCCAGTGTTAGGAAAACATATGATCAGGTTTTAATACTGTTTTTTGGCAGCTAACTGATAAGCCTAACCAGACATTAAAAACTGTGCTACTGTGTTCTATTCTTGCTTTCAGCCAACCATTTGAGCATTTGATAGTGGACTGTGTGGCCTGTGCCTTGTTTTAACTCTGGTACAACTTAACTTTTTACTGTTATGTGTCAGAGAACCTGCTACCCCACTGCATATCCTTAACTGCTCTTACAGTTCATTTCCATATGCAACATCCACAAAGTTGTTTAGTTTGATCAGGATTCAAATTTCTCTTACTGAACATTTTCTCAGCTGTTTCCAAAATAACCAGAGCTCAGCTTATCATGCACAGAGTCAGGTCACACAGGAGAACTTCCACCCAGCTGTAATTACATTAATTGGTTGGGTGGCAGACATGGTCTCCATGGGGTATCAGGGGTGTGACTGCTCTAATGGAGTCACAGAGAAGTGTGTAGGACTGCAACTCTGTCTCCTGGTTTGAACTCTGGATTGTCAGGCTTTGCCTTCCTAACAAACTCAGATTTCTAGATATGAGAGCTGCTCCATCCAAACTGGGATGAATGTTGTCTCTCCTAATCAGACCAGGTCTCCTCCAGAAACTCTTCCAATTATCTACAAAGCCCACATCGTTTTCTGGACACCACCTCGACAACCAGCGGTTGGGCGACATGTATAGTTGCATGTCATCACTGGTCAGACTGGGCAGGGGACCAGAGGTAACTGTGGTGTCTGACATTGTCTCAGCAAAGTTACACACTGACTCCATTTTGACTTTAGTGAACTCCAACTGGCGTAGTCAGGTGTCATTAGTGCCGACGTGAGTAACAGTTTTACCTCATTTATGCTTATCTTTATTTTTTAGTTGCCCGTTCTGGCGGCAGGAATGCTTTTGACTATGGTCTCTGGTGTCGTTATCTTTACTTTTCACAAAATGAAATCACCAAATAATATAGTTGGCTTCTCAGTGGGTGTGTTGCTAAGTGTGGAGAATCTGATTGAAATATGAGCTAGATGATGATCAACAGTGGGCTTTTGCTTAAAACTCAGCCTCTTCTTAGTCACCCAGCCAGGCTGCTGGGGAACTGCCGGCGTAAGGCTGGTCCACACAGACTACTGGGGGCTGGCTTGCATTAGCTACTGAATTTGCTTCCATGGTGCAGAGCCAGGTCTCTAATTCACTAAGCCTTGCCTCGAACACCGCAAACAACATTGGTCACACAAACCATTTTCACTAAACGAAGCAGAGGAGTAACTTAACATCTGACATGCAGAGCAGGAAAGTGCAGGAGAGGGAGACAGGGCGCGAGAAGCCATGACTAACAGTTAAGCTGCAGTTGCTAGCAGAGGATAGCGTGAATCAGTGTAATAGTAGCAAAAAAGTCACAGCATAAAAGAGCTATGGTTGATTTAACAACTATTGTTACTTAGATTAAGTTGGTGTTTTGACCACAAATGTAGTGCTGGTAAAGGAAAGTTATCTAAGCTGAGACAGACAGCACCACTTTGAAACACTGGCAACTGAAAATGACATAATATGCTTATCACAGCACATCAGCAGCATGATGTGACTTGCTGGGTGTGTTTGAAAATGGTTGACTATAGTGTAGTGGTTCATCTGCCTTCCATAATGGTGTGGAGGTGTTATTTATACCAGGTTAAAATTGTATGTTTGGTTTCATCTATGTAGTTTTCATTACAGATTGTGCAGGTGATGGCTATGTCGCTGGATTGGAGGAAGAGGGAGTATGTGCCTGTTATTGGGTGACTGGATATATTATATGTGCATACGTTCTGTATGTGTTTGTCTAATATTTGGTGCAAAGGCTAACATAACTAACTTGTCTTTGAGGTTTTGGTTTCTTGTAAAGGCTGTGGTCTTGCAAGGGTGGGTATTCTGCCTGTATGTTTTGGAAATTTTAATAAGACAGTGTATTCCAGTTGTTTTATGGGAGAAAGTGGAGACAAATGGGATAAGTTGCAATGGGCTAGTGTTAGTTTGTTGTGTGTGTGTTTCGATATGTCTACCAGCCGGGGCTAGGGTATGTATTGGATACAGACCCTGATTTGGGTAGGAAGTTAAAGGAGGTGAAGTGGGAGATGAAGGTTCTGAGGAATGCCCCTGGCTGGAGAGTGGTGGTGGACTAGTGAGTGTTGTGTGGGAGCGAGAGATGCCATTGTATAGTTCTTAATGGTTCTAAGGTATCTCTTGGAGTAGCCTCTAGGGTGGAGGGCTGTGAAAAGGGTGGAAACTGCTTGTTGAATATCTGTCTGGGGGGAGGAGGTTGTGAAGTGTGTTATGTCATGTGGCCACGCTCCTATAATATGGTCCAGGTAACGGAAGAAGAATGCCAGTTGTAGGTGGCATTTGGCTTCTCACTCTCACTTGCTCATGTATATGTTTGTGTACGATGGCGCATACCTCTGACCCATGGCTGTTCCACTAACCTGGAGGTAATGTTTGCTATTGAAGCAAAAATCATTCTGGGTCACAGTTTGAGTAGTTGCAGGGGTTCTGGATCTGGTGTGGATCTTTTTTTAAGATGCTCTGGATGGTGTTTAGACCAGACCTGTACTACAAAGCAGGATTTGCAGTTAGCAAGGTAACTTCAGGTTTAACTCTGGCTTTTAAGTCTTATGATTAGTCTTTCCATATGTCCACAACAGAGCTTCTAAAAAATGGAGAGAGTTTATAACACTAAATGTTCACATACTATTAATATCTTCATTTTGATTGAACAAAGATGCTTTTATCCATGTACTGTTCAATATTTCCCATGATTATAGATGGACATTTCAGTCAGATCAACCTCAGACATTAACTCTTTCCTCTCCTCTCTGCTTTGGCAGCAGAAACAGTCTGACATAACTGTCACTGTTTACCTGCATCACATATTCAGAGTATCTCAGAATTAATAAATAAAAAAAACACTCACTCAGTAAGTAAAAAGCATTTATGTACTTATTTACAGTAAATCCTAATTTCTGGTGTTTCTATTCTAGTCATGTGATTATATTGTATATTGTAGAACCAAAGCGACATGCAGCTATCAGTGTTACTTCTCATATAATGTTTGGTACCTTACTTATGGTTCTGGCAACGCAGCTTTTAACTAATAAATCTGCCTCTTTCACATGAACGTGCTTGGGAAATCCTGGGTTGACTTAATGAGTTGATAACCAGTGTTGTAAAACTGCTTAGCGAGACTGTGATTGTTAGGTTTAGTGAAGCCTGATAATGAAAAGATATCCTGGGTATGTTGAACTCACTCCATAGTACAGCGTACTGTGTCTTTTCGCAGAGGGTTTGGATGATTGTCCGCATGGGTTTGTAATTGTTAGTGTTGCTGTCTGTTTGCTTCTACTGTGTACTGTTGTCTATCCCTAATAACTATTTTGGAACCTTTATCTGCCAGTTTTATTATTATGTTGGGTTTTATCAGTTGATTTAAGGTCCTGCACTCTCCCTGGTTGTCCAGATTTATAAGGATTTGTATTTTCCCTGGAAGATTTAGGTTTCCCACTGGACAAGTATATGAATGGGATGGGGGTTGATTGATTGCGGCCATGAAAATGACCTGTGAGTTTTATTCTTCTGTGGTACAGGTACAGATCCCTTTGAAGCTCCTTCCGGTCATGTGATTGTGGTTTGTGGATAAATGTTAATACTCTTTGAAGGAATATCCTTTGTGCATCGGTGGGAGCGAATAGTGTAGACAGTCTGAGGATTGTGGATTCTGTGTTGCCTTTGAGGCACGTGCTATATTGTGGCAGTTATGAGGTATATGTGGTTTGTGGTGTGTGCTTGTCTATGCGGAGTTTCCTGGTTTGGCTGTTGGGGGAGGGGGTTAAAGAGCATTGCAAATGTGTCTCCTGAACTTTCTGAATTTTCATTTATTTTTCAGTTCAGAAAAATATAATAGAATAATGTGTAACCCCCCCATTGCCTATTGTCAGAGGCAATAGCCCCTGGTAGAGTCTCCCAAGACAAACTGGTCCTGGGGAAGGGGCCATAATAAGAGCGGTTAAAAACAAAACCCTGATGACACGGAATATTCAAGAGTTGGCCACCTTGCCCGGACAAGGGAAACCGGGGCATCTTTCCGGAGCCAGATCTGTGAGGGGAGCTCGATGGCGAGCATCTGGTGGCCGGGCTTCTGCCCATGGGGCCCAGCTGGGCTCAGCCCAAACAAATTACATGGAGCCGGGTGGCAGGCAAAGGCAGGGCCCCAGGTGTGCTAACGCAGGGTGGCGCAGACTAGCTCTAGGGACATGGAATGTCACCTCTCTGGTGGGGTAGGAGCCTGAGTTGGTTCAGGAGGTGGAGTGAGACCAACTAGATATAGTTGGGCTCACCTTTACACACACCATGGGCTCAGGAACCAAAATCCTGGAGAGGGGCTGGAGTCTCTCCTCCTCCAGAGTCACCCAAGGTGAGAGGCACCGGTGGAAGTGGGGATACTCACAAGCCCCCATCTGAGCGCAAGACTGTGAACGAGAGGGTCAGGTGAGGAGAGAGGCAGAGCTGTCAACTGATCACTACCTGGTGGTGAGTTGGATCAGCTGGTGGGGAAGACTGCCGGACAAACCTGGCAAACCCAAACGAGTAGTGAGGGTGCGCTGGGAATGTCTGACAGAGGCTCCTGTCCAGGAGGTCTTCAATTCTCACCTCTGACAGGAACTAGGAAAAGAGACCATATTTCTCCTGTGCTAGCCTCTCTACATTGGCTCCCAGTCAAATCCAGAGTAGTTTTCAAAATCCTCCTCCTCACTTACAAAGCCCTTAATGGACAGGCTCCATCTTACCTTAAAGATCTCATAGTCCCCTACAATCGCACTAGGACCCTGCACTCCCAGAACGCTGGTTTCCCAGAGTTTCTAAGAGTAGAATGGGAGGCAGAGCCTTCAGTTATCAGGCTCCTCTACTGTGGAACCTTCTCCCAGTTTCGGTCCGGGAGGCAGACACTCTCTGTACCTGTAAGAGTCGGCTTAAAACTTTCCTCTTTGATAAAGCTTATAGTTAGGGTTGGCTCAGGCTTGAACCATCCCTTAGTTATGCTGCATAGGCCTAGACTGCTGGGAGATCTCCCATGATGCGCTGAGCTTCTCTCTCTCTTTCTGTCTCCACACTATGGATTCATATCCCATAAACATGTTATTAACTCTACAAATAAGTAGTATTGTGCTCTTCCGTCTCTCTCTCCTCTTCTGTTTCTTTCTCTGCCTCTGGAGCTGTAGAGTCTGATCTATGATGACAAGTCTCCTGCTGCTCCTACAACTCCACTCAACACTTGCTGCTATAATTAGAAATTACTTATACTGCTATTAGTTGTTTTGCTATGTTAGCAGTTAATACTTTAATTATCATTACTATCATTACTACTGCTGTATTACTGGCATCACCTTACATTTTTATATGGAACCCGTGTTATGCTATGTTCTTCTCTTGCTATTCTCTATTCTCATTCTGAAGCAGCAGGCAGGTACCGGGAGGCCAGAAGGGGGGGGGGGGGACTGCTGACCTGGACTAGGGATGTTGTGGACTGGTGGAAAGAGCACTTTGAGGAACTCCTGAACTCGACCAATATGTCTTCCGTGGAGGAGGCAGAACCCGAAGACTTGGGAAGCCTCGGCCATATCTTTGGCAGAGGTCACTGAGGTAGTTCAGAAGCTGCCCAGCGGCAAGGTGCCAGGTGTGGACGAGATTCACCCTGAGATGCTAAAGGCTCTGACCATTGTGGGGCTGTCATGACTGACACGCCTCTTCAGTGTCGCATGGAGGTCGGGGACAGTACTTGGGTAGTGGCAGACCAGGGTGGTGGTCCCCGTTTTTAAAAAAGACCGGAGAGTGTGCTCCAGTTATTGGGGCCTCCCAGGAAAAACTTACTCCAGGGCACTGGAAAGGAGGCTCAGACGGATTGTCAAACCTCAGATACAGGAGGAACAATGTGGATTTCGTCCTGGCTGCGGAACAGTGGACCAGCTTTTCACTCTTGCAGGATTGCTAAGGGAGTCATGGGAATTTGACCAGCCAGTCTACATGTGTGTTGTAGACTTGGAAAAGGCATATTTATATTTTCATATTTATAAAAGTTTTCCTTTCAATCTAATGTGTCTTTGCTCAAGATCTGAATACAGTTAAGAAAAATCTATCCTTTAAAGCATTGTAAGCTGTGGCAACTGGCCAGTGTTGATATCACCCATAGACCACACGATGGCAGACTTGACTGTAATTTACTTTGAATATGATTTGTGCAAGGCAGCCCTGAGTTTAGACAGATGTTATTTGTAACATCAATAACTGAACCAATCTCTTAAACTCATATCTAGTGAAAAGTAGACAGGAGCAAAGAGAAAACAGTGGTGATGTGTACACATCAGCGTGTGAGCGTGCCAATGCTGCCCGCTGCTGCAGTAGTTTAAAACTGGAGGCCTCCCTGTCCCACTCTGTCTGCGTCTCTTGACGATGATTTTCCCCTCTCTGCTCAGGCCAATCAACGACAGGATTGTGTGGCTGTGTCAGCACTGCTGAGAGCTCCCCTCCAAAGCGACAGTTGACCAGTGCTGCTTGTCAGCCTTCATTGTGTCTGAGTGAGTGTGTGTATTTTTCACCCATCCTTTATTTAATCATGTAGCCTTACTGAGATCAAGATCTCAGAAAACATTCATTAAACTGTCAAAGAAAATGATCACCACAGTTCCACAGTGGCAGAGCAACCAACATATTTTATTAGAAGCAACTGCAAGTGTAAAGAAAGTATGATTTAATATTGTTGCTTTACAAATCATTGATAAGACAAAGTGTAATTTCTGTTCAGTCGGTATAGTGCTAGTCCAAATCTGCATGACAACAAACAACTGCCAGTATTTTGGGACTAAAAAAAAGTCACTGAGCAGTGCAACTTTTTAAGGTAGAGGAAAAATAGTGGGCTTTGAGTATTAGAATATGATACTAACTACCAAGCTGCACTAGTAGGCTGTGTGGCAAGATTTGGCCTGATGGCCATTGTCAGTGACACAGTCCACAGTCACAGTGAGGTGCATCCCACAGAGCATTAAAGAAATCTGAGCCAGTAAGTCCATTGTTCAGTATACATAAAAGTTACCAAGGGCCCTATGAGGAAGGTTTTTTCAAACCATTCATGTGTGTGTGCTAAAATTTAACATTACCATAAATTTAAATGACTTGCAATGTTATTAGAAAATGTCATTCAAACCTTTAATAAAATATTTTCAGCTTTTTGTTTTATGTTTTTTTGATAGGCCTATCATCTTTTTTTTTTTTTTTTTTTTTTTTTAAAAAAAAAAGCTTTATTTCCTTTATCATACTTTCTGTATTGTAATGTGTACCATTTTAAGGCTGAGTCCTTGCTGCAGTGGCCACCCTCTCGCCTCTGCATTCCTATCCATCCCACGGCTGTTAATAAAGGCAAAAAGCCCAAAACATAAATCTTAAAAAAAACAAACAAAACTAGCACTTCAGATTTCTCTATTTACCAACTGACAATTAAATTACCTCTCCTATTGCCCTGGTGAGAAAGGAGAATGGCAACCTGAGACTGTGTGGACTACAGACTTAAAACCTGTAAGGAGGAACTCGCTCTGAAAATCTGGAAATCCTCAGTTGACTTAACCAGAGGCCTGTACAACAAAGGGAGTTTAACCTACTCTGGTTCATCTCAGGGTTATCAAGGGATGTTAGGATTGATAAGCCCTGGCTCCCTCAATCTGTGTTAAACGGTACTATGACAGTGGTTAAGATGTCAGGAAATTCAGTCAGTGTTAACTTAATTGGTGTATAAAACAGGCATTCACTGTATCTCTTAGGTGAAGAGCGCACGTTAATTCTGTCTGTTTATGAGGAATTTAAAGAGGTTCAAGCAGTAAAATGTGAAACTGTGGCTGCCAACAAAGCCAGGGAGACTTGTCATATGTTCTCTAGAGTCTTAATTTGTAATATGAGATGTGTGATAATTATTAGGATATTTGGATTACAGTCGATATGTGTTATTAAGTTATTCTGATAAGCCAGTAATCTCTCTTCATAGTACAGACCTCAGTTGATAACCAGCGTCGTATGACCTCTTAGCAAGACTGTGGTTGTTAGGTTTAGTGAAGCCAGGTAACAAAAAATATCCTGGGTATGTTGATCTTGCTTTGTAGTACAGTGTACTGTGTCTTTTCATAGAGGTTTTGGATGATTGTCTGCAGTAAAAGGTTGTGGGGGATGTGGGATTGGTTTGTAATTGTTAGTATTGGTGTCTGTTTGCTTCTAGTGTGTACTGTTGTTTATCCATAATAACTGTTTTGGAGCCTTTATCTGCCAGTTTTATTATTATGTTGGGTTTCATCAGTTGACTTTATTGTGTTGCAAATATTATTGCCTTGATAGAAAACATTAGGGATAGACCGATTATCTGATGCAGCCATGCCTCTCTGTCTGCAGTCACTACGCTGTCTCCAGCATTGTCCCATCCACAGCACCATCTGATTGGTTACACACAGAGCCACGGCAACAGCCAATCAGCAGTGAAAGCTGTGCATGCACAGTGCTCACACACACTGAACAACTCTGCTTTTTGCACCACAATCTGGTGCTGCTCAACTGGGACTACTAATTGATTTGAGACTCACATTTCTGTGCAAATTTAATTTAACTTTGTTTTATTTACTTTATAAAACTTCAGGAAGCTATTTATTTATTTATTTAACATTTCAGTTAACTTTATAAGAGATGCTGCTTATCCTGGGAACTCCCTGCACTTTTTGTTTTTGTTTCAACTTAAAACAAAGATAAGTGAAAGATAAAATAACATTTCAGTTATATTGAAATTTTGGAAAACTTTATTTACTGTAGAAAACTTTAGGGAGCTATTGATTTGTTTAAGTTTTCATTTAAACATGCTGCTGAGCCTGAGAGCTCCCTGCACTTTTTGTTAGAATTTTAAAACAAAGATGTCTATTGTCTAAGATAAAAAAAAACCTTTAACATGTTGCAAAAAAGCTTAATAAACATATGGTTAAAGGCATTTAAACAAAGTTAAGTGTTGGAGTTTGTATTATTCAAAATTTTGACGCCAATATTTTCACTTTTACTGCAAATCAATATCGGCTCCAAATATTGGTTATCGGCCTCCTTGACTACTAATAATCAGTATCGGCCCTGAAAAAATCATATCAGTCTATCACTAGAAAACATACCAATCCATGGTCAGAAGTGACCACTCAGCTCCTCCTTATACTTGTCCTGCCAAGCACTGACAGTTTTCGAGACAGGTTTACTTCTTTTAAGGGCAGACCTGAAGATGGGAATTAGCTGGATGGTGTTATGATTTGAATTTGAAAGGGGAGGTCTGATCTTAGCAGCTTCTCTGGGTAGGCAAACTGTGTCTTTTACTGTGCAATTCCTGCATCAAGAGTCTTTGTTAAAAACACAAATGCCACCTCCCTTCATTTTCCCTGAGTTATTGTTCCTGTCCATGTGAACTAGTGGATCTGGAAAATAATTCTGAAGCCAGTTCTCTGTGTAAATCATGACATATTACTCACTGTATTCATTGCAGACCCTTGTGTTCTGCCGCAGTTCCTCAATCTTGTTCCTCAGAGAGTGAGCATTGCTGAAGAACACTGATGGCTTGTTGCTTATTGCTTGATGTCAAATGCCGCCCCCTCCTGCCTCACTTCTGCAGCTGCTTATCTCCATGCTGTCGTGCCCAGAGGTGGTCCTGGCTAGATTTGCGCCCCGGGCGAACCATCCCTTGCCCCACCCCTTACAAGAAGGTTGCATTGGTTCAATGCACACAAAACGATAATTAAAGGAAAGAGAACCAAGCACAATTTATTAACCAAAAGTGTGAGAGGTGCTGCAAGTGTATAACCCCACCACTGAGAGTACCCCCTTTTTTGTTTGTTCTTCCTGTAGTGGCTGGGAGAGAAGGATGTCGAGCGGCAGGGCCAGCGCAGCGAAGCCAAGGTTGCAGGAGTCCCCTTTTCCCGGAAAGACCAGAGTAGCCCCACTCCCCCTTTGTTTAGAACTGATTAAATGCCCTTTGAGGCACTCAACTCTGGACTTTCATTTTAGGAACATCTGAAGGGTGTTCTAAACATCGTACATACCTCCTTTTATTTGATGTTTTACTGATGTTTTGTTTGTAGCAGTTTTAATAAATTGTTCAAACTGTTCTTGGTGCTTGTCCCTTTCAATGGTGGTAATACTTACAGCTAGTATAAGAAAAATTAACACACTACTGTGACACTAACATTGTTTTATTAAAAATGCAATGTTAAACACAAAACATAACTAATTGTTAGGAGAGACAGAGAAGCTCCTGAAGGGCATGATTTATTCATGTCCTACCATATCCATATGTGTTTTTAATGCAAAGTCAAAGCTCACATGTTGGCTAAACAAACATACAAAAAAAGTGTTTTCTGGTCCTCTAATTTGTCACTTAGCGTACCTTCAGCATCCTGGTAATAGTTTCTCCATAAGGATATAACCATATCCTCAGCAACTCTCTCCATTCTGGAGGCAAATGAATGCTGAAAAGATCATCCATCTGTGCTTGGCTCGTAGCAGAATGGGGCGAGAGCTGTCTGTATGCTTCAGATTTTCTCCATAATACTTAGAGTTTTCAGTCCTTTACAGAACCTGTACAAAACACATTGAATAATTGCATTTATTTTCAGAATTAAAATTGTGTTCCTAATTAACTTGTGCATTGTCAGTTTGTTACTTTGTTGCATATAAAAAATAAAAGATGTTGTGACCTTAGTCTGTGTTGGTCAATGGGTAAAATTCTGATCCCAGTTTGATTAACCTGACTGTAAACAACCAACACTAAATAACTTTGAAATGGACCTTGAACCCTGTGGATGACCTGAAACTTGATATTATCATGTACCACCAGATCCCTGTATCTTTTTGACCACATAGCCTATCATCACACAGACCAGCAGAATGGCTTGTTATGGGGGCAACTTATTTGTCAGAACTTATGAGCAATAAGTCAGACACAAGAGGTCTGCATAATTACACGACACTTGAGAGTTCTCTAACAGTTCATAGTAGTACAGATTTTTTTTTTTCCCACAAGTGATAAATAATAAGAAAAACACACTTTGTTTGTCAACTAGTGATGGATCCAAACTACAACATACAGAATGTGGGAATTCAGCAATCTTGGGCAGTGGTTAGCACTGTTGCCTCACAGCTAGAAGGTTTCCAATTGTTGAGAATTTTGAATTTGAATTAAAATTATGAATAAAAAAGAACTTTTTCATGGTATTTCAATTGATGTTCCTGTAGGTCCTGAGCCATATGATCTCTTCATCACAAAGTATCCTGGAAAGATGACAAAATATACATACACTCAAGAAGCAGAATTCAAGCACACCACCTTTCACATCTGCAATGATCCATTTCTAATAAAGCTGTAATCCAGTCAAAATATAATAAACATGCCCTTTTTATCGTATCAACTCTTAATTCAGTCAGCTAAACCTGAAGGGAAAAAGGGAGAAAAGATATCTAGGTACAGTTCATCTACAACCCAGTTAAAAGAAGAGATAAGGGAGAGGTCATGTGGATCCAAACCAAAGAAGAGCACAGTAATTCACTTCCATCCATGTTCATGTTAAAATTTGTGAATGGTTCACATTGTGTTGTGCTTTTTATTGATCTCAAGTTATGAGTATATCCACTAATAAGATGGAGAAATGAAAGTCAATCACACATTTCACTAAAAGTGACTAAAATGTGAAAATATGAGTTTTAAGGTCCAGTGTGTCACATTTACAGGGGTCTGCTGGCAGAAATGGAATATAATACACAAAACTATGTTTTAATTAGTGAGTAATCACCTAAAACTAATTGTTTTTGTTTGCTTAGAATGAGCAGTTACTATCAACATAAGGAGCGGTCCTCTTCCGTGGAGTCTGCCATGTTGCACTGCCATCAGCAGCAGAGCCACTGCCGTCAGAATATGTGCATTTAAAAAAGCTGATATTTTGGCCTGACTTTCAGATGTTTAGGGTCAACGTCTGTTCATCTATGTTTTTGAAGGCACTTAACAATGCCTTTGGGGAGCTTTTCTTGTTCTTAATGTAGCAACTTGTCAGCCTGTCTCCCCTTCTCCGCTCCCTGTATGTGAGGGGGCTACACTTGTGAAATAAGAGGAGAGGAGATAGCCATAAGTGACAACAAAATGCAATAGACTCTCACGATGAGCTGAAATGAAATGAGTGCACATGAATCAGGAAAACTAACACAAATAAAATATTTTGTTTTCTTGACAGAGTAGCCTAATTTTCATTTTATCACCTGACGGCCACTGTAGACTTTCCAACATACTTAGGGAAGAAGTTCAGAGGATTCAGTTGGCTGCAATTAGCATTCTCACTGCTAGACGCACTAATCCTACACACTGCTCCCTTAAACTAAAATGAAGACATGGTTGACAATGTAATTTGGACTCAAACTAATAAATAATCTGTTGAAGAAGTGACAGCATTTTTTTTTCATCTGTGAATATCTAAATAAGTTCATAACAAAACCAATTCCAATCTAGAACATTGCTTGTAACTTGTTTCTTAACATAACTATAAAACCTTAATGTGTGTGTGTGTGTGTGTGTATGTATGTGCGTGCGTGCATGCATGCATGTTTTAATATGGATGAGTGGAGGGAGAGAGGGGGAGGGGTAACTAACTACTACTACTACTACTTTCTGATGGCTGACAACATTATTGGCCAATTTCTTGACACATCATACACCAAAGAGAGAAAAGGAGAGACAGAGAGAGAGAAAGACAACATGAAATAATCATTAGCTCCCTCCCTTGCACAAGTGAAATATGAAAATATTAATACATATATTCTCTTTCTCCTTTCTGTCTCCATCCTGTGCTTATATTCCTGGGGAGAAAAATTAATAAAGAGCAACAAAAATGCAGGAATGATTAAAAGCTGCTTCTATGCAAGAGAGACAGGCAGAATGATGTGTGGAGAGTCAGAGAGAGAAAGAAATGATGGGACTGGGAGAAAGGAGAGATGGAGGGGCAGGTTGAGAAAGATGGAGCAAAGGGGGAAGTGAGGGAAGAGGCAGATGATGCAGGGAGAAAGTAGCAACTGCCCACCTCTTCATCTCTGTCCTAGTTAATATTCCAGTGGTTGGCTTGGCACCTCCACTTCATTTCTATCTGCAAATATTTACACTGGATAGCCCTGTATCCATGTTTTGATGCATCTAGACACACACGCACACACACTCTTTCTCACAGGCACACACATAGATATCATAACAAACAGACACCGTAACTCCTCATGGCTCTTAGCAGTTTGATAGCAGAAGTCAAAGAGTGCGACATCATAAACTATGCTGACAACTCTTCTTTTGGCTTGAGCTCTAGTTACAGTATTTTCACATTATGGTTCTTAAGACAGGTCAATTGTCTGTTAAATTAGTCTTAGGCTTCTAATGTCTGGATTATATATCTAATGTACTGGATATTTGATATAAAGACAATATTGATATCAACTCAGCTGATAACATTTGTACACTTCTCTTTACCAACATGCAGCTCAGTACAATAGTTTATCTCACAGCCAAACACAATCAAAACACTTCCTATACGTGTCAGGATCACCTGTGGTACCTGTGTCACTAAGAACACAATGGCATGTGAATGACAAGTGAAACATTAGCAGTACAAACACTATCACTAACACTAATAAATGTTAAATTATTGTTGCATCATCAGTTGAGCCGGACCATGGGAGCAGCAGGAGACTCTACAGCTCCGGAGGCAGAACCCTGCAGTAAGAGACAGTAGAAGAGAGAGAGAGAAGCACAGCCTGGGCACTAATGTGCTTGAGGGAAGAAACACAGAGATAGATGCAGTGATATTAAGACGGTTAATAGTAATCTTGTTGGCAGGACATCATGGACAGCATGTAATAACTACTAAGCTTAACTGATGCATTGAGACTGATCTAACCCGTCGAAAGAAAAATGGTAACTTGAAATAGGAATTAGAACAATATGCTAGCCGAAGGTTAAGGCATAAAGATGAGTTTTTAGCTCAATAGGAGAAGGCCCTGCAGCCTGCTGACTTCTTTTTAACTCTGGGCACAGATAGCAGCCCTGCACTCTGAGAACGCAGAGCATGGGAAGGAATATAAGGGTTAAGGAGTTCAGATAAGTATGAGGGGGCTAACCCATTTAAAATTTTAAAAGTCATTAAGAGAACTTTAAAATCTGACCTAACATGAATAGGGAGCCAATGAAGGGAAGCTAGAACTGGAGTAATGTGGTCAAACCTTCTCGACTTGGTTAGAATTCTAGCTGCAGCATTCTAAACCATCTGCAGACTTTTAGTGCTAGCACATGGTAGCCCCGAAAACAAAACATTACGATAATCCAGTCTAGAGGAAACAAAGGTGTGAACTAGAATTTCAGCGTCTGCTATGGAAAGAAAAGACCGAATCTTAGCTATATTGCATAAGTGAAAAAAAGCAGTCTTTGTAATGTCTTTAATGTGCTGATTGAAAGAAAGAGCAGGATCAAAAGTGATGCCAAGATTTTTGGCTGTTGAACTTTGAGAGATCACACAGTTGTCAAGGGATATAGTTACTTGATCGAACTGGTGTCTATATCGTGCCGGGCCAATAGCCAGCATTTCAGTTTTGTCTGAGTTAAGAAGCAGGAAGTTTCGAGACATCCAGCTTTTAACAGAAGACAAGCAGATCTCTAGTTCCCTAATTTGAGAGGCATTGTCCGCCTTTATAGGCACATACAGCTGGGTATCATCAGCGTAACAGTGAAAATTAATTCCATGATGGTGGAAATTTCATAAATATCAGGACTTCAGGAGTGCAAGGGAGTAAGTGCAAAGAAAGAACCACATGGACTTGGAGGAAATTGCTTCTTTTGTGGAGGAGAAAATGGCTGGTAGTGGTAGCATACTATTTAAAGGGATTTCATAATTTCTCAAGAAACAATGGGGTTGGTAGTCAAGATTTTGGATCCAGGAAGAATGAAATTCCAGCAAGCAGGGCGTCTCCAATGTTGATAGCACAATTGCAGAGGCCCCAACTCCTTATGGCACATGGATTCATATGACAAACTAAAGCTGCATGGTATTGCAATAAAAGGCTGAATTGATGTATTATCCTAACATAATATGGATGGAGGCATATACAGTTGCAATTAAAATTATTCAAGCCCCACTGTAAATTAGGTTTATTGGCAAAATGTACAAACTAGCAGCTGTTTGCAATAAACAAATTAAACAAGAACAATTTAAATAGCTCAACACAACTAATATTACAAGTGGTTTCTCCAAATTCAACACAAAATGCCACTTTTAATGACTACTGCAGTCTCAAAATGATTAAACCCCTTCATGACAAGCATCTTTAGTACTTAGTAGAACACCCTTTTACTGTTATGACCTGCTGCAAACCTGATGCATAGCCATACACCAGCTTCTCGCAGCATTCCTGGGGAATCTTAGTCCATTCCTCCTGGGCAAAGGCCTCCAGTTCACTAATATTCTTGGGTTTGCGTGCTGCAACTGCCTTTTTCAAATCCCACCAGAGATTTTCTGAGCCTTGGTGGACTTTGAGGTATGCTTGGGATCATTGTCCTGTTGGAAGGTCCAATGACACCCAAGCTTCAACTTCCTCACAGAGGGCGTAACATTTTCTCCCAGGATTTCCTTATACTTGACTAAATCTGTCTTGTCCTCCACACGCTGCAGGTTTCCAGTGCCAGAAGAAGCACAGCAGCCCCAGAGCATCACTGAGCCACCACCATGCTTCACTGTAGGCAGGGTGTTCTTTTCAACGTATGCTTCATTCTTCATCCCCCGGACATACTGCTGAAACATAGGCCTGAAGACCTTCAAGTTTTGTTTCATCACTTCACAGACTCCCAAAACCTCTTTGGCTTATCTATATAGTTTTAAGCAAATTAGAGCCAACTTTTCTTGTGGTTTTGGGTCAGTAGTGGTGTAGGTCTTGGAGTCTGAGCGTTTACTGGAAACTGAAACCTTGGTGCCTGCTGCCACCAAGTCTTGCAGCAGGTCTTTTGCAGTCAGTCGAGGGTTTTCTTAACAACCTGCCTCCTCAGGACTCTGGTGGCAACTGTTGATAGCTTCCTTTCTTTGTCACATCTAAGTAGTGTAGCCACTGTTCCTTTAACTTTAAACTTGCAAACTATGCTTCCAGTTGTATCTCTAGGAACATTCAGTGCCTTTACTATTTTTTTATATTCTTATCCTTGCTTGTGCAAGGCAATGATCTCTACTTATGTGCTTGAGACCACACCTGATTTTCAAATGTTTTCTTATGAGGAATTCTATTCAGGGAGTTGAATAATTTTGAGACTGCAGTCAAAGTAGGATTTAATGTTGAATTTGTATAAAAATCCTTGTAATATTAGTTTCAACTATTTAAACTGTTCTTGTGTAATTTGTTTATTGCAAACATCTGAAATTTTTTTTTTATTTTGCCAAAAAACCTAAAATGGAATGGAGGTTGAATAATTTTGATTGCAACTCTACCAGTAACAGTGATCCCAAGATAACTGTCAACTACTGCATAATCATGGTGACATGCATTGGAGGCCAATTAACAACAACAACCGGCGCACACTGCACATGTCATCAAAACACTGCACCTGATGTATGTAGCACCACGAGACGGCTGCCCGCTAAGCGTGGCGGAAGATCTGGAGCAGATTCTGGTGCGGACCTGACTGTGCTGCAGCTTCTACAGAGAACTGCTTGTCCTTCATTGGCTAAGATTGAACTCTTTAATACACAATCCCTATCAAACAAGGCATCCTTTATACAGACTCATATCCTTGAAAACGGATTGGATCTCCTGTGCCTTACTGAAACATGGCATGAGCCAGAAATATTTTTGATACTTAATGAATTCTGCCCCCATGGCTACTCTTACCTTGAGAAGGCATGCAGTACTGGCCGTGGTGGTGGTCTTGCTGCAATACATCGCCAGGAGTGGGAGCTATCCACCATTCCCCTACCTGTACTGTTATTATTTGAATGACTAGAATTCAGATGCAACCCTCCTCTGTCGCTAACTTTTCTACTTATCTATCGCCCTCCTAAACCCAACTCAGCTTTCCTCCCAGAATTTCAGGACCTTGTCAGTACTGTACTCTGTACTACCTCTGCCAACATCAAGATAGTTGGAGATCTTAACATACATGTTGACACCCCCTCATGTCAATCTGCAGCCGAGTTCCTCCAACTACTCAATTGCCTAAATCTGCAGCAGCATGTTGATGCCCCAACATGTTCCAGGGGACACACACTTGACCTGGTGATGACAAACTCTGTTCCCATCATGAACTTAGAGGTACATGATCTAGGGTGATCAGACCACAAAGCCATCTTCATGAGGCTGCCTCTCTCCCACTCACCACACTGTAAACTGACGCAGCAAATCCACTTTAGATCCATGAAAAACATTGACCCTGACGGCCTTGATCTAGATCTCCAACACATGTCATCTGGCTCTACTGCTCTCTCCTCAGTTACTGAGACAGTGGACTTTTACAATCAGTCTCTGGAATAACCTACTAGACCACCATGCCCCCATCAGGACCCGTACAGTCACCTTCTCACACCTTTGCCCCTTGGTACACTACTGTGCTACAGAGGATGAAAACAGCTGGACGTGTCCTTGAACGGCACTTCAAGGCTTCAGGACTGACTGTACACAAGCAGGCCTTTAGGGAACATCAAAAGGTCTATGCTAAATCAAGTTGCACAGTCCCAGTTCTATTCCAACATCATCAACAACAACCCTGGCAATTCCAAGCAGATTTTCTCCACCATCAGCCACCTTCTCAAGCCACCAACCATCTCAGATACTACTGAAGAAAAGTGCAATAACGTCATCAACTTCTTCAAGAACAAAATAGTAACCATCCACTCACTCCTCTCCAGTCCCTCTAGCCCCTCAGCCACTCCTACCATTCTCGCTGACCCACTGCCAGGGCCTTCTAGACCTCTCAGCTACCTTTCCTCAGTCACACAGCAGGAGGTTGAGGCCATCATCACAAAAGTGAAACTGTCTTCTTGTGCGTTAGACCCCCTCCCCACAGCCCTGGTGAAGTCCAATTTTGCTGCCATCAGCCCTCTCATCACCCAGGTGATCAATCTTTCTCTTTAAGCTGGTTATGTTCCACCTGCACTTAAAACTGCCACTTCTTAAAAAACACACACTGGATCCAGATATTCTTGCCAATTACAGACCCATTTCAAACCTTTCATTTCTCTCAAAGGTGCTAGAAAAAGTAGTAGCTGCTCAACTCCACAACCATCTCAAACTCAACAGTCTATTCAACATTTCATAACCATTTCAGTCTTGTTTCCGTCAATGCCACAGCACAGAAACTGCACGAGTCAGGGTGACCAATGACCTGTTGATGACAGCTGATGCTGGCTCCACATCCCTTTCTCATTCTTTTGGATCTGTCCACTGCCTTTGACACCATTGACCACAATATTCTACTGCACCATCCTCATACCTCCATTGACCCCTCCAACTGTGCCTACAACTGGTTCTCTTCCTACCTCACTGGGAGAACAGAGTACATTTCCTTGGGAAAAGCCAAATGTGACCAATGTGAGTCTCTAGGACCAACTCTTTTTACCCTATACCTGCTCTCCCTTGGTTGTGTCATCAGCATGCATGGACTGGAATTCCATGCTATGCAGATGACACACAGCTTTATCTAAAAACTGGTTCCATCACTCTAATCACTCTGCACACTCATCATCTGTCACTCTTACCATCTGCCTGGAGGAGATAAAGGCATGGATGAAGCTTAACTTTCCTCAACTAAACAGCTCCAAGACCATCCTAGTCAGCACTCCACACCAGGTCTGCACTTCCACCATCAGCAGTATCGCTTTTCCCAATCATGACATTCTACTATCTCCAGTCATCACCAACCTTGGTGTAAAAATGGACCCCCACCTCACGCATGATTCCCACATCCAATAACTCTGTAAAATCTCTTTCTATCACCTCAAGAACATTGCCAGACTCCATCCGTCGCTCACCCTGGCAGATGCAGAAAAGCTGCTTCACGCCTTTGTCTCCTCCAGGCTGGATTACTGTAACGCACTTCTCATCGGGATCACTAGCAAGAGCATTCAAAAGCTCCAATACATCCAAAACAGCACTGCTAGGGTCCTGATGAGGGTGCCAAAATTTAACCATATAACTTCCATTCTCAAAACACTCCACTGGCTCCCTGTCTCACTATTGAATATAAGGTCTCACTCCTCACCCAGCAATGTGTTTATGCCCCCACCTACTTCAAGGATCTCCTCACTTCTCAGACATTCTCTTGCTTCCTCTGTTCCTTCTCCACCTACATCCTTAAAACCCCAAGGACTAAACTCCTCCCAGACCACCTGAGGGCACTGCAGACCATGGACACTTTGAGATTTGTTTTTAATGAAAAGTGTGTTTAGAAATAAAATTTATTATTATAAGTCAACCCAGGATTTCCTGAGCGAGTTCACATGAAAGAGGCCGATTTATTAGTTAAAAGCAGCATTGTCAGAACCATGAGTAAGGTACCTAATATTATATGAGAAGTAACCCTGATAGCTGCATGTCATTTCAGTTCTAGCAATGTCCAATAATGACATTTAACAAGGTGAAATGTGAACAATGTGATCATATGACTAGAATAGATACACAAGAAAAAAAATCCAATCATCAAAGTCAGGCTGAGGATTTGGTTGGAAATAAGTACATAAATGTTTTTTTGAGCATTTTGCTCTTTTGTTTGATGGTGATTTAGTTATTGTGAATATGTGATGCAGATAAAAACTGACAGTAATGTCAGACTGTTTCTGCTGCCAGAGCAGAGAGGAGAGATTTAGTGTCTGATGAGGTCGATCTGACTGAAATGTTCATTTATAATTGTGGGAAATTTAACACTGTGGATAAATGCATCTTTATTAAATCAATATGTTACCTCGCTAACCGCAAATCCTGCACAATTCAAGAAACTCTTAATTTTAGGGGTATTTTATTCACGGATTCCCAAAAAATACCATGTTCAAAATTATTCATACCCCTGACAATATCTTAACAAACATGTCCCAAATGTGTTAATCTTTGTCTGGTAGTTATTTCAAGATGTTACAATGGAATAAATACCTTTAACATTGTTAAATTAAAAAAAAAAAACATCTTTCCAGAAGAGTATAAATAGAGGAAACATGTTCTGGTCATTCTCAATTTCTGGTCATCATGGTCAAGAAGAAGGACCTCAGTGAGGACCTACATCAATGTCTTGTGCATGCCCATAGTGAAGGAAAGGGTTACAAGGCCATTTCAAAGCAGTATGATGTCCCTGTGGCAACCATCCAGAGCATAATCAACATGCACAAGAGGTTCAACACTGTTAAAAACCTCAGCGGGCGTGGCAGGAAGTATAAGGTGTCCCCCAAACTTGCCAGGAAAATCTGCTGAGAGGTTAACAACAACCCCCAGACCACAACCAAGGCCCTAATTGAAACGCTTGACCGAGGAGGTCTCCATGGACGTAGGACTTGGAAGGCACTACTGCTCAGAATGAGACATGTGGAGGCTCACTTGGCCTTTGGTAGAGGTCATCTGAAGCAAGATCCCAGCTTTTGGTCAACCATCCTGTGGTCTGATGAGTCAAAGGGGTTAATAAATCTGATTGTTAAGGATGTAATGAAAAATGTAGTCAGGCCAGATCCCACTGGATCTGAGCTCCCCTTTCTTAAGGACCAGAAGAAAACAATACTTTAATTATGATGAAGTCAGACTCCCTTTTATCAATATGTTGAAAACTGTGTCAAAAAATCTCCTTTCCAGAGAACATGATGGGATCAGCTGCTCTTCACAACTAAAACACACCTGTTTAAGCCATATTTGTACAATGATGAATTGAAGCATGAAGCTTAGCCTAGCCAAAACCATAGGCTTGGAAATATTGACTGGTAAGATCACTGTTCTATTGTTATTGTAAACAGTTATTTTCTTTACAAGTTCAAAGTTAAAGTTGCTTTCAATGACAGTTATTCAGTGATCGTTGTCAATTTTTTATGGCAAAAAAGTGGCAAGGAATTGGGTTAGAAGGCTACAGTTGAACATATCTGAACCAAACAGGAATGACAGAGGTTGTAAATAACTATGACTGACTTACAATTGACTAAATTTACATGAATTATTTGGGTTCAACTTCATTAGTTAAACAAAGATTCTATTATGCAGGTATACATTATATATGCTATTCCTAAACCTAAAAAGGTATGGTCTACATTTAAGATGGCCATCAAGTTAAATGTCAGTCATAACTGGATCCCTTAAGTGTATGCACCTAATTGTTTGCACAGGGAAGGGGGACAATTATTTAAATTCTTAGCACACAAACCCAGTGCAACAAGACAAAAACCCAAAGCATTCCAGCTAAACCAGGAAGGAAAGGCTTAAGAGAAAGAGGATTCATACTCTTTGGCCATCACTGCATTGGCCCAATCAAAGTCCGGACCTAAATCTGAAAGAAATGTTGTGGCTAGACCTGAGGTGGGCAGTACGTGCCAGATGTCCTTCCAATCTCACTCAACTGGCCAATGTCTGTGATTAAGGAGTGGGGAAAAAAGCCCTAAAAGCAGATGAGAGAGATTAGTTACTGGTTACAGAAGATGCTTGGTTTAAGAAATGGCTGCAATATTTTTATTTATTTATTTATTTTTTAACAAAAAACAATGACCATTGTCACATACTTAAGCAGCACTATATCTCTTTGGCCACATCCAGGTTTTACACACACACTTTTGTGCAGTTATACCTCAGTAATATGACTCTGTCTCACTCTATTGATTCCCTATTTGGATCAGACTGATGTTGTTGTTCAGCTCCTAGCCTGGAATGTGCAATTTAGTTTTGGGACTTCTAGGTGAATGGTGCTCAATTACCTGTTTTTTTCTCACATAGTCAGTCATTGGGTCTGGATTGATTGTGTTCAGATTCAGCTGCAGATGTGAGGTGGGAATATCTCTTCAATGACCTGAACACAATAAAATATTTATTGTCTGTGTTATTATTAAAGTACAAATGCACACATTGAATTGTCTGTAGTGGGTAGACAGAGAAATGAAATACACAGTGGGGAAATGTAAAGTGGGGTTGATACCACTTACAACCTGTTTCAGCACCTATTTTATGGGTTTTAAAACAGCAAAATAGCTTTAATGCAAGCCAAGGCCAGATGTTGATGTCATCTTGGGCTGTCATCTTCCCTCCTGCCTCCCTGCACACTTCATTAATCAAGATTTATCTGTGTCTTCTGTTTTGTTGGTTTTCCTCATGTAACTCCTCCCTATTGTCCTCTTTCTTTAATTAAGTGATTCAGGATGTCGCTCTGTGTGAGTATGCATGAAGGCAGGGAGAGAGAGAGAGAGGAGGAAGTGTTTTCTGCATCTTGCTCACTGCACATTCTTTTTGTTTGCAGCAGATGGTTCTGTTCTGCCATAACAGCCAAGGATTCTAAATTAATTAATGCTAAATAATTCACTAAATATACATGCAAAATACACACACACATGCAGATACACCACATATCTGCATCATCTTCCCAGAGCTGGTCATTCAGGACTATGAGAAAAGACAGAAAATGCCATAAACATTGATGGGGGAGCTTGTGGTAATGAAAAAAGCTCTTTCTGTAATCTGTGAAGTAATTGATGTGTTTAATGCTGTATTTAACATACTGTACATCATAGGTTTCTGTCAACGTTCTGTCTCTGAGGCCACAACTGTTTCTATATGTGCTGAGACCAAGAAACTGCAGTGGTGTGAGTGTAAGTCTTAAAAAAGAATGGGATGTGAAAGTCAATGCTCTTAAATTCATTTTGGGAAATGCACTATTTTACTTATTACCTACGGACAGGTGAGAAAAACAATTTAGTGAAAATGATGGTTTATCTCCTCGTGTGCTCTGCTCTCTCCCATTGTAACATACAGTGTGGAAAAAAGTTTTCAGACACCCTTATAATTACACAATCTCAAATATTATCATGAAATATTTGGGGAAAAGTCTTTTTTGTGTTTCAAAAGGTGTGGCTGCATTAGACAGACACAAACAAATACAAATGATATTTTTTGTTTATTGTTTACAAGAAAAACTAACAAAACTAAATTCTTGACATTTTCAATATGTGTTCAAAACAGAGAATGTGTTCAAAACTGAACAAAAAATAAATAAACCATCACATCATCAAATTAAAATGGTCCAAAAACAACTTTCAGTTTTTCTTTCACTGCAGCATGACCAAAGTATGTGGGGAGCAGTTTAACCAAACTCTCATCATCATAATTCGAAGTACCCTCTACAGCCACCTCAAAATGATTGCACCATTTTGAAAAATCCTCCTTTCAATCTCCAATGAAGACATGAGGAAAATCTCCTTTACAAAACTGTGTAGAGCCAGGATGAAAAGGCAGTTTGTTCCAAATGTTATTGTGACTGGTCATGGTTAATTACAGGGACCACCTTTTAAACTGGTAGCTACAACTTGTAAAACTTAAAATTCAGAATGGGCATATGTAACTTAGCACTAAGGCTTTAGCAATCAGGGTAGTTTCACCAGCAGCACTTCCCCCTGAACCAGGGCGAAAATCCAAGAAGAAAGCAGGAAAAAGTTATGTCCACTGTGAAGGTCTCAGTTACTCACATACACTGTCCTCTCTTATTACTGGTAAGTTAATATCCAACAGGGTCTGTTTTACTCTACCAGCACATCTACAGAGTCACTAGCTAAGCGTTAGCTCTGGTGAGGTGAGAAAAAAAGGCGCCATCATAGTATAGGCAGTTAGCTCTTAAATCCCTGGCTAAACTCCAAACTCTGCAAAAAAATGTATCAGTCTACAAACTCGCTGTCACCAGTGTAACGCTGTCCACTCTTACCGTTAACTATAACTTGATTCTTAATGAATCCTTTTGGGTCGTGGGTCAAGCAAGAGTACAGGGACTGCTCCATCTGTGTAACTCAGTCCACTTTAATGACCGCCTCAACTGTAGGACAACACAACACTACACAAAACCTAATACATCACCTCACTATTTTATATCACTCCACCAGTCTTAACCATCACTGACCTTACAGGCATGGTGCACTGTATTATATAGTTCCTGCTCCAAATGAAGAAACAAAATATAATACATATCGCACTGTTACTGTTACCCTTCATTAAATTATACCAATCTAAATAAACTTAAAAAGATGAAATAATCTACAAAATAAATCTTCTCAAAAAAATCTCAATTTTACAATAGTAATAATAGTAATAATCCATCCATCTGTCATCTATACCGGTGGTATAGGTTCAGATTTGCATATTTGACCCAACACTTGCATGTTCTCCTGTGAGAAGAGAACAAACTGACATGCAAATTCTTTTGGATCCTGTAGTTCCCCTCTGTAGGTTAGGTAGGTGGGAAACTGCCTTGAGGTTTGCATATGTGAAATGTAAAATGTGTCTGTTTGTAGCCCTGTGATAGACTGGCATGCCACCTTTCACAAGCAGGATTCCAGAATCCAGACCATCAAACCCACACATATGTGGAATTTAGAGAATAGATGACTTTGCTACTCTGAAAAATAGGTAAGGCACTGGATAACAGTATGCATAAATTGCTGTGATAAGTCTCTTTTGTTGGAGTTTGTGTGTAAATTCCAGGTTGTGGCAGAGTATGTGTATACCTGCAGTATTAAGTGTGTGCCTGTAGTAGTGTGGTGCTCCAGGGACCTGCTTCATCAGTGCTCAGTCAAGTGTGTCAAGTGGTGATGTGTCAAGTGGTGATGTGATCTTGTCCATGGTCCCACCCCAACCTCTTCCATACACAGACACACACATACATACATACGTAGCTCTGCTTTGGTGTGGCCCAGAACAATAAGGGCTCATTTGGTGAAATTAATCTGTTGGCCACTGAGGCTCTTCCTCTGAGGAGCTTAATCACACTCAAACTAATGACAAAACTGTGTGTGTGTGTGTTTGTCACACACAGTTTGCACACACAGAGTGTGCAGGACAGAGAGCTAGAGAGTGCTCAGCTGCTTTGCAAGGCAACTCAAAGCATTTTAGGAAATTCATCTGGCCTATTTAGGGGCTGTAGTCTGCCTATAAATGCTATTCTTTCAATGCCTTATAACCCCTGCTTACCAGCCCAGCCTACACCAGCCTTCCCCAGCTACTCCCAGTGCTGCTTCCAGCACTCTCAGTCCTTGAGCTCTAGCAGCATCAGCAGTGACTGCAGGACTGGTATGGATCATGGTAATTAATGGATTTACACATTGAGCTCATGTCAAACACATGCCAAGGGCAAAGAGCTATCCCAGCACACTATGACGATTAACTTCTTACATGCACATGCACACACACACACACACACACACACACACTCATACAACACTGGTGATATAAAAACCCAGATCTAGGCCTTACTCTTTATATTCTTACATTTACAGGGTAAATGCAGATTCCATATAGAGATGTTAAGTAATATTAATAATAATGATAGCAATACCCTGCGATGGACTGGCAATCTATCCAGCGCGTACCACACCTGTTGGGATTGGCTCAAGCCCACCCCCACGACCCTTAAGGGTAAGCGGTATTGATAATGGATGGATGGATGAGAGTGTAGCCGGAGCACTGTTTACTCCACCCTCCACAGTAGGGCGCTGCACTAGTTTCCTGGTGCACTGATTGCCGGAATGGCGCCCACATATATAGTGGCCATACCTTGCGCGCTGTCTTCCACTCTTTGTTCCGGTTCCGCCCGTCCCCGTGGTGGCTGTGGCCTGGCGTGGCAGAGTCAAGGTTGGTGGCGGCGCAAGCGTCTGTAGCCGTGCTTGCCGTTGAGGTGCACGGTTCCTCGTCAGCACACAGGTAATGCGCACCTGTTTCCTCCTTTTTGCGTAACGTGCCATATGCGCCTTGGTGATATATTCTCCTCATGCAGTGTGGCAGACTGCTGGTGCCGTGGGGTTGGGTTGGCCCGCTGGAAGCCCACTTTGGCGTGGTTGTCTCCGCGTGGTGAGTCGGTGTTGTCCGCTATGTCCTTTTCTTTTAACTTGTTTTGACCCCCTACTGATTGTTTGTCTATTTTATGCTGCAGTGTTGTTCGGCTGTAGCTGTGGATGGTTCGGCGCGAGGCGGCGCCAGTGAAAGCCGAGCCTAGTCGCGTCCTCCGCCATTTCTTTTGAAGGGGCGCTGCTGTTCTGGTTCCCCCTGTTACCGGCATGCAGCTCCATTTGGCCATTTGCGGTCCGCCGCTGGCCTGAAGCTGCGGATTACTTTTAGATTCTTTTCCTATTAGTTTTTTTCTTTATTTCCTTTTTTGTTTAATGTTAGTTTGGTGATTTGATTCAGTTTTGTTTCTTTTGTTTTTTTTATTTTCACATTGGTTTTGTGTGTGTGTATGTGTGCAGGTGTCTTTATGTATGTGTATGTTGGTGTGTGAGCGTTAGCTGTGCTGATCACCGAGCCCAGTTTTAATCCTCCTCTTTGTGGTCAGGTCCTGCGGGCCCACGGCGGTGACCCAATTCCTGGTGGTGGGTTCTTCACGATCTAGTGTGTGAGTGTATGGTGCCACGGGTGGTTAAGTTTAGTTTCTCCTCTTCCCCTGATTTTGGTTTCGTTGGGGCCGCTGTGGTCAGCCTCAGCACTGTCCAGTGTAGTTCTCCCCCTCCCCCTTTGGGCCAAGTGTATCTTTTTTTTTTTTTTTTTTTTTTTTTTTTTGAATATACAGCTGACGCTCCATCGAATTTTATACACATATATATATATATATATATATATTATATATATATATATATTATATATATATTGTCATTTGTTAAATAAATTTGATTTGTGCAGTCCCTTCCTAACCATCTCTTGCCTCGTGGTGATTTTCGAACTTGGCGTGACCTATCAGTTAGTTATCTATTTCCTAGGGTGAAATTCCCCAGGTGGCGTTGTCGGGCAACTTATTATTATTATTATTTTTTTTTTTGTTCCCATCCTCCCCCCTGCCACAAGAGCAATAACAATGACAATTGTAATAGTAATAATATTAATAGAAATTAGACTAGAAATAAAACTAATTGTTTTAAATATAATAGCTAGGTATTTAGCGGGATCATAGAAACAGCTGGAGGCACAACATCACAGAAAACTAGCTTGATAGCTGAATGCTCTACCTCCCATCCTACTCTTGGAGACTCTAGGAACCACAAGTAAGTCCACAGTGTTCTAATAGAGCACTATAAGGCTCTTTCAGATACAATGGTCCCTGACCATTAAGGGCTTTTTGGGTGAGCAGTGAGTATTTATTTATTTTTATTCATTAATTTGATACCGACATCACAATAACATTGGACAGACGAGATGCATTGCTTGAGTGTCTTAGCACGAGTGCTAATTCTCAACACTTGTCCATAGGAGGCTTTTAAGAAAAGAAAGTGTGTAAGTAAAGAAATATTTTATCATCCTGTAGAAGCAATCCATTTAAAATTTAGTGTCCTTAACATAGACAGTTTCATTTTCAGAAGTTAAGTTCATGTGAACACCTATGTCCAGACTTAAGCCACTTTTTGAGGCTTCTGTTAAAGATGTTCATATCAGTCCCCATTTTCATTTCGCTGGGAAGAGAGTTCCACAGTCTCGCTCCTTTTAAGAGAAGCTGGACTGTCCAACAGAAGTCTTATACATTGGAACTACACAGTCCCCACTGATAGAGCCTTGAGTGATCAGTCTGTCAGAGTTTTGAAGTCTGGTAACCAGAGCAGAGAACAGTGATGACACAGAGTTATTTAAACATTTTAAAACCAACTTTAGTGTACTAAAATTTGTGGCACTATTAGGCAGGTGGAAAAAGGCAGTCCTGGAAATTTGTTTTATGTGGAAGAATTGTGAATGTTAGGTAAAAAAAAAAACATTTTTTTTTTAAAAGAAGACATTTTTGTGGACACTTCACAAAGTAAAAAAAAAATCTCTCAGCCACTTTGGCAGGTGGTCAGGTAGAGAGAGAGAGGTAGAGAGAGCAGTAAGTAGACATGGAGGAGGAGAGGAGGAAGAGGGCTGTGTAAGTGGATAATTAATAAGTAATTTGATTGTATTCTTCCATTTTAAATACCTGCTAGCTTAGCTGCCTTGTCTTGTGTGTATGTGTGTGTGTGCTCACGTGGGGAGAGAAAATGTGTGTGTATGCAAGAGGATATGACTGAGATAGATGACCATTGGTAAATAGAGCTATTCCTCACAACCAAAAGTAAGCAAGACCACTGGCCACACAGCAGAGTAGTGTAAACTCTCTCCCACTGTTGTAAGCCAGCTGTAGCATCTCATAGCACTATGGCATTTATTGTTGAATATACACTTTAAGACTTGAGTTTATATTAGCTTTAATGTGTGTGTGTAAATGATATGGTCCATGTGCTTGCTATGTGAGTACAATCTCAGATCACTGGAGACTCTGGAGGCCTGGATAATTATTTTCAGTCATCACAGGGATTATTCAAGATACTCATCTCTGTCACTCTCTCTCACACACACATAAGCACACATATCCTATCTACTGTTGGCTGATAATGCATCACTGGATACTGCTATGTAGCAAAACAATGGTAAAATTACTATGGCTGATTGTAATTTCCCCAACTACCGTAGCTGCAGCTTAACTCTGACTTACCTGTAGCGGCAGGACTGGACTCACACAATGTGACATTATCGCACAATGTTAGACTTGCTACACAGTAAAGAAACCAAGTAGAGGAAGACACCCTTTTAAAGGCAATTCATGGTTGCCATGCCTGCATGGCAGTGAGGCAACATGTGATTTCATTCAATTCCGTTTCATCATCTGCCTCGTGTGGAATGGAGTTACAGTTTTAATATTGTTTATTTATGTTTATTAAAACACAAAGAAATGTAAAATTCCAAACCAGCCAACATAAATTGCAACCAAAAATTACTATCAATGATAATGAAACTTGGTATTTTGACCCCCCAGGTTATTTCCACACTGAAACTTAAAACAATGAGCCTTGAACTCTTACCAAAACCAGTCGGGCTAATCTTGAAGAGGGTAAAATTATTAATGTGTTAACTGTGTTAACTGCTCTGAGAAGTCTGTTTGGTTGTTAATTTGGTAATTTACTGTGCTTGAGATGCCCGATAACCACTCAGTGCTGGCTAATTAGGTGCTGCACGTGTGTTAGGGCTGGCACATATTTTCATGCAGCTAAGCTTGTTATGAATTAGTGTTGAGCAAAAAAGGTTTAAAAGATAACCTGTGGTGTGATAGCTCTACTTTTAGAAAATTAAAATATTAATGTTGAAATATTTTTTAAAAGTCACAGAATGTGAATACATATACGTATGTATTCAATTAGCAAAAGCTAATGTTTGGTAATGTAAGGATTCAAAAGGCTACAATTGTGTAAATGTCCTGTTGTGTGACAGTACTGCCCTGTGGTGTGACACACTCAACTTAGTTGTTTTACTGGTTACAAGGCTGATGTTTTTAAAATCTAGGCTGCTTAAAGTATTTGTTCCCCTATACTATCATAGTTGTTGTGATAGGAATGTTAACAGTCAGTGAGAATTTTTTTGCAAAGATTTAGAAATGAGCAAAAAAAGGACAAGGAGGTACCGGGAAAGGTTAAACCAGATGAAACCAGGCATGAAGGGATCCTTAGGGAAAGAAGAATAAAGTAAATACAAGGGGGCTTCAAAAAGTTTGTGGAAAATGTAAATAGCTTAAAATATATACCGGGATTTTGATCTCAGTGCACCTGTACGTTCTCGTAATGTGTCATAACATGTTCTAACATGAACCCTTAAATGCATGTTGCAACACAAAAATAAACATCATAACTTAAACCATTTTTTCCAACTGTCCTTTATCCACAAACTTTTTGAAGCCCCTTCGTAAGCTATTTTAGGAAGGGGCAGTTATTGAGGCTTTATATAATTCCACAAAAATTATCTACAAAGCAATACTCATCACAGGAGAACTCAGCAAACCAACTTAAGAGCCAAACTAAAGAAGCTGGAAAGAGAAAACAAGAAGCTTAAATGCTGAAAGAGAAGCACTAAGTAATGAGAGTTCAAAAGCATTGCTCTGGCAAAGAGAACTAGTTGTCAAACCCACAGAAGACCATCAAACAAAAAAGCTGACACAAATTGCAACATCGTGTTCTCACCAAAAATTTGATGGACCTCCACTCTGAATACCAACAAGAGTGTAGCTTGGAGCATTGCATGTCATATTGGCAATTTGTAAGGTATAGTCCCAAAGATATCACTGAGGTAAGGACTAGTGATCAGAACACCTGTGCATGCTATCAGCATGAGAACAAAGGTCTACTAATTGAGTGTTTGGTCTACAAAGGTATGATTGCATTGTCATCGATTAGTTGTAATTCTGAAGATCAGCAATGCATTTACAAGCAGTGTACCAACTGCTGCTTTGAGGTGGTGCAGCTCAATTCACACAACCTTGCTGAATTGGCAAAGTGGGAGCAGTGGCAGAGGGAAGAGGTGACTGTGCGAGAAAAGGTCTACAAAAACTGGGTGAAGAAGGGGGTAAGTGGAAGAGTGGACAACTTGCAGAAACCTTTCAGCATGACTTGGAATCCATAGCTGCTCATCAGTTTAACTGAAAACATAAAGCAGGGAAAATTACAGAGATAAAAGAAAACTTGCAGAATGAGAGCTATACCATTATCTCAAAATCTTTGTGGCAAGATGAGCATGCTGTGTGGGCTCACGTAAAACCAGTCATTGAAGACCTGCAAAATCAGAACAGCACACAGTTTCAGTCTCTCCACATCATCAGTGATAACCCTGTAAGGCAATATCAAAACAAGACAAACTGTTTCTTTTTGAGTATGGTGTCATTTACCTGGGGATTAAAGAGTGTCACGCGGAGTTACAGTGATCGAAGCCATGGAAAAGGTGCTCCTGATAGGGTTGATGCTGACTTGCTGTGGTATTGTTGTTATTTCCTGTTGCCAGTGGTTCAGAGTAGTCTCTTGCTGTCTGTCTCAGCTTAGACAATTTTACTTGACCAACACTACATCCGTGTCTAAATTATCAGCTTAATCAGCATATTTGAAATACTCATAGTTCCCCTATAGTGACCAATAAAAGAAGCTACAATTAAAGAATTACATTTTAAAAACAGCTATGAATAAGTTACATGTGTAAATTATTATTAATGTAGATCCTTGTAGAAAGGGATCCTTAAAGTTTGAATTCAACTCATTTATATCATAAATACTATTATTAGTATTATCATTTTAAATTTTACTCTAATTGTGATGTTACACTGCAGGACAATTTATGTCCAGGCCTGTGAGAAAAGCTTATAAAATAGTGGAAAAAAGAAAAATATCTGCTGAACACTAACAGTTCAGGAAAATTCTTGACTTTGAACTGTAGAATTTCATAAGATGTCATTAAAAATGTGTACTTTGCAAAAAAAAAAAAAGTACTGTTTCATCTCCATTTGTCAAGTACCCACAAACACATGTTCCCAGGGTGAGGAATTGCTCTGCTACTCCTCTGTTGTCCAATAAACTGTAGTATATCTCAAAGGAATCACAATGACCAGATACTCAGGTACTATTGGCATTCAGCAGTTAGCATTCCCTTAAAGTCACTCAAATTATTAAACACTAATGTTGGAGAACCTTCTGGAATGTTACACCAGAACTGGCATTTATAGTGAGTGAACGCTACAGCACAAGGGCAGAGGCTCAGAGAATCAACTGGAAAAGTTACTGCAGTTGTAGAGCAGAGCTGTCTGTCTGGCAAGTGGTGAGTGAGCCTGGCTTTTAAACTGAAGATGATTGAGAGCAGGCGTGCCAAGCAACCGGACCAGACTGCGCCTCTGCAAGAGAGCACAGCACCCACATACACACACATGGGAGAGACAAGGGAAGAGACCAGGGAATGACATTTGTGACATTCTAGTTGCAAAAAGGCTATATCTACTGTGCTATGCTTATGTTCCACAAACACACACACACATCCAAAGTTCTGTTCTTTGACTGAATGAGCACGGATCTGATTGCAGCTCATTAATGCTAATATTACCTGCTAACAAGGAAAACCTGAACCTGCACTGCTGTATTGTGAATTTACTGTAAATCACTATGTTATGCATGAACACATGTCACAAAATCAACATAAATACAGCCTACAACAGTAACAATAACAACAGAGTGGGTTAGAGGTGCCAGAAAGCCACTACAAAGCCCCTTCTGAACTGGACATATGACATTATTATTGGATTTTGTACATTTATTTTGTGCATTGTGTCTGTGTGTGCCACTGTATGTGTTTCTGTGTGTCTGAATTTTATTTTGTTGAGATGTGTGCATGTATGTGTTGTCTGTTTTGGAACCTCAGGAAGCAGTTGCTGGTGGATGTGAAGCAGAGGTTCATATCACATTTCTGGCACCTGACTTTTGGAGTGCTGTTACATCCTGGAAGCTTACATCTCCCTTTCTTGTCAGTCATGATCATCCAGTGGGTTGTGGCATCAAGGCACACATTTGGGATTGGGATGGCTGCAGCAGGTCCTCTTTTCTTCTTCCCCTCATACTTTCCAGCAACTGTGGAACTGGGACGTCCTCTCTTGCTGTAGATTCATCGATGTTATTAGTAATTTTCCAATTATTATTCAACTCTTCACATACCCAATTGTGAGGCAAGGTTTTGTCTGTACTAACTAAAAGTGCATGATTATTGTTGATTTTTGTATTTTCTTTGTTTGAAAGGTCAAGGTTTGGGCGAAAACGTGTCATCTGCACAGCCAAACCTGAACCTCACAAGAAAACCATCCCAGGTGCACATAAAAGACTTTCGAAATATACATTTTCATATGTATAAACACACACAATAACTTCTTCATAACTGATTAATTCTATGGGTACAGGTTACTGCAGAGGTACACAAAGTTCCTTGTTCACTCCATCTACCGACCCATCTCCTGCTCCTTTCCCATCCATTGGTCAACAGTGTCATCTGTCTCCCCACCCTTGTCCACCTGTTTGCCCGTCCCGACACTTTCTTTCTTGCTCCACCATTGCCACCCCCAGGTGGAATGACCAGCACCTCCTCAACCTGAGGCAGGCCTGCAGCTGTAAGACATTTTAACTTTAAACATACTTATTTTATGTTTCTGTTCAGCTTCACCTTCAGTTCAGTGAGGCATGATTTTTTTCTTTTTTGCTTCCTTTTTTTTTTTTTTTTACCTTAACAGGGCCCCTTTCAGCCAGAGCATGCTGCTGCGCTCCCACTACTGTGGCCAAAGACCATGCTACAGCAGTACCACAAGTGGGTGTTTGCAGCATTATTCAGGGTTGGTTCCAGTGGAAAACCAGAGTTGCGTGACAACCTTCAGCTGTGGTACTACCCGCCACAGCTGTCGCTGGTATACCACCAGGCGCCAGCCCCTTGCAGATTTTTTACCCATACCCTGCTTCTGTGGATGCCATACAGGCTTTGAAAGGTATGACTGCTTTGTAGTAATCCAGTTTGTTCTCAGCATCTACTGAACAGTGGTGGTCTGCACCGGAGAGTATGCCAGGTCCTTGACATCAAACCGCTATTATAACTTGGTGACAAAGACCCTGACCTGCAAGTGCAGAACCAGCTACCTGTCGTGGGGCCAGTTTATTCTTCAGCAGCTGGACCTGGCACACTGCTCAGAGTTCAGGGTCATCCTAACACGCAGGTACATCTTTGTGCAATGTATAGAAATACATAAAAAAACTGTTCTGATTACTGCCTTTTGTATTCAGATCACCAAAAAACTGAGTGGACCTGCTAAGGGCACTCCACAGTGACTCATCTCTGTCGGTAAGGAAGTGGGTCAGATCCTTACCGCCAGTGAGGATCCAGCATTGGATCTAATGGTTGAAGGCCTGGTGAAGAGGTAATAATGATAAAAATAAACAATTTGTATGGCACTTTTGAAACAAGTTACAAAAGGGATTCACATGAAGAAACCAAAAATTATAAAACTGCTTTTGTGTGAAGATAAGTTTTAAGAATGGATTTAAACTGCAAAACTGAATCATCTGTCCTGATCTCCTCAGATATGAGGCAGCCAGTGTTGATCCTCCCGTTGCCCTTTATGTGAGGTGGGACAGTCGAAGCTGAAGGCCAGGTTCAGTGGGTGGCCAGATATCATCATTTGCTTAGACATCTTTCTGCAGGTATTTCTGCCTCTGGAGCTGTAGAGTCTGATCTATGATGACAAGTCTCCTGCTGCTCCTACACCTCCACTCAACACCTGCTGCTATAATTAGAAATACTGCTATTAGTTGTATTGTTATGTTAGCAGTTAATACTTTTATTATCATTACTATCATTACTACTGCTGTATTATTGGCATCACCTTACGTTTTATATGGAACCTGTGTTATGCTATGCTCTTCTCTCGCTATTCTCTAGCGAACTGAATTGAATTTAATTCAATTTCATGCGTCGTCTTGCAGTGGGATGCTCATCAGCTGTACCCCACTTTCATGGCACGCATGTCAACTTGCATTTTTGAATGTGATGCAGCTGATGTTGCTAAACTAAAAAGGGCTATGAGGGTGCAACTAGTCCAGCAGGGCTGGCCTGCTCTGACCGAGAGAGAGCTCAACCGGCCCGTTACAAAGGATGAGCTTGCACTGCACTGCAGGAGAAAGACCCGTGAAGAAGAGACCATCTGACTCCTGGATAAACTGCTCATGTAGCTCATGAACAACAAGGGAAAGGATGCCCTTGGTGTTCCTCTCCTTGACTGTTTCCGGATGCAGCACATCTGGCGTGTTCAAAGACGGCATGTTAGATGCATTAAGGACCCTCCCAGTGTGGCATTGTACACAGAGACTGGAAGCATCACAAACGGAGGCGTGCAGTTGAGAACTTGATGTGCCCGGGGCTCCACCTCTTTGGAACTGTTTCACTGCCACCTGAATCGATTCATTCCAGGTTTGTTCTAAATATTCATGGTGTTTATGTATACATATTTTTCTCAATGATAAATTACTCTTCATTTCTAATTATTTATAAGTTTTCATGAGGCATCATGAAAACTCAAGAGGCATCATCCTGTTTTGTTTGTTGTAAACTTGTGGGCCCCAGAGACCATGAACGGTTGCTTTGAACTTGCAACTTGTGTTTTCTGTTGTTTACTTTTTTTCCATGTTGCAGGAACCTCTTACACTTAACATCCTGTACTATTCTTTCTTTCAGGAAACAGTGTGAACATGCTCAACTTCCAGATTTACCTTGGAAGGGGTAAATCGGTGGTTTGGTAATTTTAGCTGAAAGGTGACAGGTTTGCACCACATTTTTTGTCATATTTATGAATTGTAGTAATTCTGTGTTACAGTTTATGTTGGCTGGTTTGCTATTCCATATTTCTTTGTTTTCATCAAAAGGCAAAAGTAATACCACACACATACAGACCAAAACACATTTTACCCAAAACATGCCCCCCCAAAAAATGTCTGAGCTGTAGTCTGGATTGAGTACTGTGGAAGCAGGTAGGCAGGAGAAAAACCAGGGACCTGAGGGACAGGAAAAATGGATTGGTCAGAGTTAAGGATATAAAGTTCAAAATTATGTGACTAAATGCTGAGAGGCTGGAGCACATCTTTCATACAGACAGGTGGAACGATCGGGCGACAAATTAAGAAAAGGCCAGGGGGCCACAGTTGCATTGATTAGCAGATGGTGAACAGGTGTGTATGATAACTCCTCCAGCAGGAGCAGGTGAGTACCACGCCCACAGCCACAAACAGAGAGAGAGGGAGAGAGAGAACGACACACACAGGAGACACAAGGGAGGGGAAACAATGGGGAAAACACAAGGAAGGGCTGAGGTCATGACAACAAATGTCTGAAAAATGCACCTTTATTAACTAAGTGGGCCCTTATGTAGCCCACTTATCCCTATATATATTAGAGAAGGGCCCTGAGTTCTTTTTAAATCAGTTAGTTTAGGTTAGTGTAATAAATAATTAAGTTTCTCTTCTACCAAAATACACTTAACCTGTCTTGGGTCCTTTATTTATTCTCTTATGAACTGTATTCTCACTGCTATTTGGCTAGGTTAACTTAATCCCTTTTAGCAAAACTATACACCATACACCAATATATCTGCAGTGTGGCAAGGAATCAAATGTATCACTGTATGATCATTTACCAATATTTATCTATTATGCTTAAATACCTTTAACCAAAAGAAAAATCAAACATCACACAAGTACTGATTTCTTAAAAAAAATAAAGTTCCTCTTTACTTTTGAAAACATATGAAATAAACAACTGAAATCAAGTTTAGCTCCACAGTAATATTTCCCTTTAAATTGAAATAACTTGAATCAGGTTACCAATGTAACAGTAATGCAAAGTTACTTTCAGTTTAAATAAACACCAACTTCAGTGAGCCCACACTCAAATGCACACACACACACACACACAAACCGGCATAATATATCAAAATAAACAAACCCCGATGCACACCTGATGCGATGCTTGGGAGCGGTGTGGCCCAAAACTATTGGCCGTTTCACTCACAGAGCAGTAAAACAAAACGTGTGGTACCTTAGTTCAGCTCAAAGTCAGCTCAGCTCAGAGTCCAATCTGCAACTTCACTAATCCCTCGTCCTCAGGTGAAGAACAGGAACAGCAAGCAGGTATCCGGGGATGGCGTTCTTCTCTGCAGCCTCTGATGTTACCAGTCTGTCAGTGTCCGGTGAAGATCAAGGTGGAGCAGGGTCCAGAGATGGCGGCGTGGTCTCTCCCGCGTAGTCCAAGAGTTTTGGGCACTAGCTTGATAGCTCTAGCGCAGTCTTAATAAATCCTCAAGGTTTCCGTGTCGAAAACGATGAACGTAAGCCTTTAGTGCAAGCTGGGTTAGCTATACAGTGGCTAAGAGTCCATTCACTTTGCTAATGAATGCTAACAAAATAATCACGGTAACTAATGCGCTAGTATACACACACGCAAACTAATACAAACACGTGAACAACTACATGACTTCAGGTTGAAATATCTCCCGCTGCTCACAGAAAATATGTAGAAGGAATGTCTTGGTAAAGACTGTCGAGTAGATAATCTAAGACACCAACTACACACTCGTTTGCATAAAGTTTTCACGGACCTTTCTTTTTTAGCGACTTTGTCAGTCAACAACAGCGAACGTAACTCCAGCTCTTACTTCCTCTCTCTCTCTTCATATCTCTGATACCAGCCACCGATGAATGACCAATATACTTCTGCACCCCGAATGCTACTTCCTCCTAATACAATGAACTTTTCAAAATAAAACACATTTATAACAGCTTATCATTTTAAACCTATTTATTACATTTTACCTTTTTAACCATATTTATGATAAACCTTTTTAACACATTTTTAACCAGGTTACACTTAAAAGAGGTCAAACAAGCAAAACTCTACTTAAAAAAATACCACTAACAGAACTGAGCTCTTCTCTAACTGGCTCCCTCTCTTTGGTATGAACAGCTGTTCACTGTGGTCCATTTCAGACATGATTCCCATTGATTTTGATGCACACTTATCTCTGTCAGCTGGAGCCAGTTCACCTGAACCTGGAGTGACAGGAAATCATAGGATGTCAGGAGAAGTCAACAGTAATTGTCAGTATTTCCCCCCAATAACTGCCTGAAGCTCACTAAAGAACACATTCAGCAGCTATTGGTATTTAATTAAATCTAATTATGAATAACTTATGGAGCAAACAGAGCTGATGTAATTTGTAGGAGGCGTTTATATTCTCTCTCCTCTCTGTGTTGGATTGGCAAATTGGAAAATGGACCAGGTGAGTTTCAAATGGAGTTCCAGCAGTCTGAGGACAAACATTTATCTGATGCCCTTAAAGTGGTCAAAGTGGAGAAGAGAGGAAAATAGAGACTTAACAGTCATTTAAACCCATTATTAACTGCAACTTGCACTTGCTTTTCTCTACACAGGTAGTGTAAATGGGTGGTAAACTGCAGAACAGAGGAGGCGGTGTGGTGAACATGACTGATGGTGGACTTTCACTTGAGTGTTGTGTGCATGTGGCATATCTTAATAACAACACCATGAGATGTCTGACACATCTCCACTGCCACTGAAGAGACTGTTTTAGTGGGGATTTATTTTGTGGAATGAATTACCAAGTATAATTAAAAACCTTAATCTCTTTTTCCCCTCAACAAAACAATTTTGTTTAAACCCAGAGAGACAATCCAAAATTAATTTACCGCACCACTGAGTAGTAGCATTAATACTTTGCTCCCCAACCCCATCCCCCGCCCCAGCCCCCAGCTATCATCTATTACATGGGTTACGTGATATCAGACAATGGGCTGTGTGTTGTTACATGGGATGTTCGCCGTGTAATCATCAGGAGCAGAGAACAATACACAAAGGATGGCGGGTATTAGCTCCAATAGACTGTCCTGTGAGGGACCTCAGCCATTGTCTGCCAGTTTGTTTCTGTGTGCTTGTTTGTGTAGCTTCAGTTTTTCTTGAGGTTGAGCTTTTTCATATGTGTCAAATTATTCAGGACCATAAAAGAAAAATGGAGAGATTGCCTTTCTTCAACAAAGCCTTCATAGCTAAAACTCAGTCATGCCTTTGTGTCATCCAGCTTTGATAATTGCAGTGTTTTGTTTTCAGGCCCATACTGAAATGGCTCAGAATACTGCAGCTCCCTCTGTCTCTTCATATTTTCTCCCACTGTCTTGTCTTTTCATTCAGACTGACTGTGATGGATCATCAGCTATCATGAGACCCTTTCCTCCCTGGCTGTTGGTCCAGATATTTTGGATCTCTTTTGGATCTGGATCTTTGTCCTCCAGCCTCTTCCTTGTCTAACTCTGCGTCCCTCATGATCATGTTGTCCTTGTTTCTCTTTCCTTCTGTATGCTTCTTTCCTTCTCCTAGATGATCTGCTTTGCCTCTTGTATGTTTGTGTAGTCTGTCCTCTTTCCTTTTGCAGAACAGCCAACACTCATGAACTGAATAGCCAGTCACAATACAGGGAGTAGTGTTAAAATGGTTTCAGTTATCAAATTTTTCTGATGTTGCTGATGGTTTATCAGTAAAAGTGATCAAACCTCTATATTAAACACTCCTGAGAATCATTGTGTATTATAAGCATCTTAAACTACAATGATAGTTTATCATAGTTAAATGCTATTGTACTATACTTACACAATAAAACAACTAAATCCAGAGACTATTTCCAGTAGATACTGGTCCTTTGAACAAGAGGAATTTTCTTGAAACTTAAAGTCCCTGTTGTGTTTTCCCTTTTTCTTTTCAACATAATGAAGAACCAGGTAGTTGATGTAAAACAATAAAAAATAAAAGGAGGTGTTTGGAATACAGCAACAACAGAAGGAAGTTTTTTGTATTTATTGCTTATGATTTTTAATGTATTGAGTTAAATGTCATGAATGAATGTTTTAAATTTTTTTAAAAATTGGGAAGCCAACAAGTTTAATGTTCCATTAATTATAAACACATGGCAAGATCTGTCCACCTGTAATATCAATACTAGAGTACCTTCAAAAAGTACTACTTCCTGGGTTCCTTTTTTTTTTTGGGTGGTGGGCGGTCGGGGTAAAACTATCTCCCTGCATTTTAAAACATTGGATGAAATGGTAAATGTCCCTTATCTTTTGAAGACTCTTTGCACCATAACAACGCTAATCACTAAAAAAATTAGTGACCAACAGCAGATGTTAGGAGTTGTGTACCTCAGTGTCATCAGTGTCACCTAGGCTTGGCCCTGTCTATGGTGGCCAAGCCTGTCTATGGTGGCTATATGTCCCTAACATCTTGGGGCCCAGTAGGGGTCTTTCCTCCTGATCCACAGCCATTGGCTGCAGCACTCTGCAGTCTCTGAAAGCTCTTTTATAGTCCGACACAGGGCTTGTCAGTTGATACCAAGTTCTTTGAGCAATTGATGGGGGATATTGCAACAAATACCTGGCTGCCAACTTCCACTGAGGAAGTGAGGAAAGTTCCTGTGGTGGAAACGTACCCCATGACATGGTTGGCTGGAGGGTTAGGGCTAGCAGCTCGCCAGTTAATGAAGTGCAGACGACCTACACTGCTTTATTACTGGGAAGTTAAATGACAGGCCTCTGATGAGCAGGTTAGAGAAGGATGGTTGAACTTGGCCAGTGCCTAAGAACAATAGATATAAGTCAAAATAAGTAATGACATGCAAATGACAACAAACCAACTAGTGTGTGTCTGTTAGGGACCAAGCAGTCAAAGGACAAGTGGACAAAAAAATTGTTTTATTTTACTCAAAACATGCCAAAAATACAAATGTATGAAAAATGCTTTAGTAACTAAGTGGGCCCTTAAAAGAGGTCAAACAAGCAAAACTTGACAAAAATAAATAAATAAATAAATAAATAAACAAAATAAATACCACTAACAGAACAGGATGTTAATTCTACAAAATGAGATGTAAGGGAGACATATATAATGGCTGATCAAACCACTGGAAACGAAAGAAGGAGAAACAATATAGATGATAACTAAAACCCAAAATAAAGAAACAAAATCCCCCCATGTTGATGCAGCGGATGGTGAGGTTCACTTATTGAGCATCTGTATTTAAATGGGCCACCTCTTTGCCTGAACCAGGGAGTGATACAGCACACAGTAATTAAAAGAAAATAAAAAAAAACAATCAATTCAACTTATTCATACTAATAGTGACAGAACAATGTAAACCTAATGTGTGTGCTTCATTTAGATTACATAGATTAATGTCAAAAACAGTGTACTACAATAAAAAAATCTAAATGACACAAACTCGGTGGTGTTTTCAAATGCCAGTCCATTACAAACTCATGTTGGGCATACAACAACATGTTTTCAGAGGTAGCAGTAAACTGGGCTCATGGCTGGATTAACCTGAAGTCAAGCTGAGACAAGAGAATGCTGAGAAATCTTGAAGCATCCTACCATGCATTTAATATTTGATGTAGTTGATGTAGTTGTATTAGCTTGATGAACTTAGCTTGATGAATCAAGTTGCAAGTGACATATTGGCTATACCAGACCAGTAAAACACTGGCTATTACCCATTAGCCAGTATTTCTTTACCCAACTGAAACTCATGAGGGTTGCTTAAAGTTAGCCCATCCTGTTATCTAACATGAATTTATAAACACTGTTGTTTACTCAGCTCCCATTTATCCCACTATTAATCTATAAAGGGAAATACATGTAAATAAGCCACCTTGACAGGTAAAAGTAGCCAGTATAGCCGCTTTAAACATGCCCATCTAGGTAATTAGCTGTAAACTTCACCTCAGTGGGAATGAATATTTTACTACAAATATATCCTGGATTATATCCTAGGAAACCTTAATAATAGAAAGTGTGATGTGATTTACATTACTTTGTATTAAAAACACAGCTTTTCCCCATTGATTTTGATCTTACTTCTAAATCTACAGACCACAGCTTGACTGTTCCAGCATTAAATAAACACAATCAACTCTACAGAGTTCATATAATGACATGTTCTGTACATTTACAACTACTGTACCAAGTGCTCTGTATTCCAAATCAACAGCCTGCCTATCATGTACAGGCAACCTGATATCACACATTTTCACGCTCATGATCACAAAAATGAATCTATTGACACAACATGAATTTCTGACTTTTTTCGTGCTGCACAGAATGAAATTTAAACCCATTTACAGTATTGAGTGGGACAACTTTTGAGACCGCTACATCCATACTCGGTAAATCTGGAGTTACACTACGGTAAGCTAAGGTAACCTATGTTATCGCCATGGTAGTGACTTATGCCCATGCTTTATTGTCTAATTTAACTTAAATGCAGCCGTAATTGATTAAATAAACATCAAATTGTATTGATGAAGACTTGAAACCAGCTGTTGAGACCATACAGTCATTAGTAACATGTTTACTAGGGTAATAAATTGGGATGCACCGATACCAATAGCAGTATCGGGTATCGGGTCCAATACCCTGTTCATGTACTCGTACTCGTACTTGTACTCGTAAAAGTGTTCCGATGCGACAGCACCTGATACCACTTTATGGCAGTGTGATGTTCACTTGGGTGGTCAGGTGCTAAGTGAGAGCAAGGAGGAGCAATGTCGGCAGTGTGGAGGTATTTCAAAGTGGATGATGGTGACTAAAGTAAAGCGGACTGCAAATTATGCTCTGCAAAGTGGTCAAGAAGAGGGACGAAAGCGATTACTTTCAACACAAGCAATCTGATAAAACATCTAAAAAACCAACACAATGCAGAGTTCAAACCGTTTGCTAATAATGGCAAACAGCAAACTCTAGAGAAGAGGGAGAAGATGTTAAGAGACAACCTGTGCGCAGTGAAAATAACAGAGGCTCTTACGCACTACATTACTCTTGATGACCAGCCGTTGTCGGTTGTTGATAATATGGGATTTAGACATTTATCAGCGTACTGGAGCCGAGGTATGAGATCCCTAGCTGACACCACATCCGCAGCCTGTTGCAAGACATTTCGTCCCTCAGCTTCACCACTGATATTTGGATGAGCAGCATTAGCCCGGTGTCCCTCATCGATTTAACTGCACAGCAGATTGATGAGGATTTTACTCCGCGAAGAGTCGTCTTGCATGCAAAACAATTTAGGGGTTCGCACACCAGCCAAGCCATCGCTGGTGTGTTTGATGACATGCTTCAGACATGGGGGGGGGGTCCCTAAAAGTGATAATGTGAAAAACATTATCAAAGCCATGAGTGACACTGGAGTCCCGAGCCTGTGTCGCACACACCCTCCAGCTGGCTGTTAATGAGGGGCTTTTAGCACAGAGGAGCGTGGCTGATGTTGTGGCAGTCGGACGGAAAATAGTTGGACATTTTAAACATTCCGCCTTAGCCTACTCCTGCCTTGAAGATATTGTTTGTTAAAAAAAGATGCAGTTGAATGCTAAAATGTCAATAACAGTACTTTAACAGTACTTCTATTTGAGTAAAACATGTGGCAATGCCATATATAATGGAATGTTCAAATGTCAGTCACAGCAATTTCTTACAGCCAGAGAATGAAACAATATCTGATGAAAATAAAACACGTTTTCAAGTAAATGTACGAAGTGTAATGGCATTAATAAGTACTCGTATTGGTACTTGGTAACGGCAAGTATTCAGATCCAAGAATCTTGTATTTTAACTTGAAACACTAATAATTAGTTGCAGTTAGCAAATGAAATATTAACAGGTATTAACAAAATAATAACAGATAAAAAACAAGTCATCATAGGTTACTCCTGTTGTCTTACCTCTGGTTGGCTAGCTAGTTCATTAGTAATTAGCTCAGTGGTGGAAAGTAACTGAGGAAATCTACTTAAGTACTGTACTTAAGTACAATATTGAGGTGTTTGTATTTTACATAAGTATTTCCATTTGATCCATTTGAACTACTCTATGTGACATCTGTATCACATTAGTCTTTTGTTTGTCATTACAATGATTTAATTTTGTACATTCATATTTTGTACACAGACAAACCTGTAGTTAGGCCATGATTCAATAGATTAGCTTTCATGTTCATGAGCGCGAAAAGGCCTGGTTGGTACAGGACATGTTGCTGTTGTAATAGGGTATTTAGTCTGGTTTAATTAGATCAATGAGAACAGAAAGCATCAAGGCCACATCTGTGTCACCCACTGCTAGATTTGAGAAGCCATGTCAGCCAAGCTCAAGCTTTCTAGGAGGGAAAAACACTTGAACCATCATTTCAATGGGGCTGAAGTGGCAGTGGCTGAACTGCTAGAACTAAGAAAAGAGATTTTACTTAAAAACAGTGATGAGACTATGGGAAAGTGGAAATCAAGCAGTTTTGCCAACAGTACACTCTCAGTGTCTCTTAAGACATCACCAAATCTATGAGGGATCTAGAGACTGGAATTGCTGGCCAGTCTCTCTGTTGTGCACTGACTACAAACTGCTGTCTAAAGTCTTAGCCAACAGACTGAAGAAGGTGATGGATCAGGTCATTCATCAGACCCAGACCTACTCTGTGCCCGGCAGGTCAATTGTTGACAACGTGTCGCTAATTGGAGGTCTCTGATATTGGTCTGGTTTCTTTGAACCAGGAAAAGGCTTTTGACTTGGTTGAACACTGTTATCTTTGGAAAGTGTTACAGAGGTTTGGCCTCAGCCCTGGCCAAAATTGAAGTTTTGTACGAAGACATGAGAGTTTACTAAAAATAAATGGTTGGTTGTGTAAACCTTTTAAAAAGACCTGGGGTGTGAGACAAGGCTGCTCGGTGTCCAGTATGCTATATGCACTTTCTACTGGGGCAGCTAGGGCTCAGAATGTAGAATGGTTGGCCACCAACTGGGAGGTTGGTTGTTCAATCCCTGGCTCCTCCAGTCCGTGTACTGAAGTATCCTTGGGATAGATACTGAACCCCAGATTGCCCCCGATGTAGTAGTATGAATGTGTGTGCATGGGTTAGAGGGCACTTTGTGTACATATACAGCACTAAATGCAGTCCATTTCTATTGATAAAACAAATTTTTATTACCTTCTTGTAACACTTGTGTTGTTTTATCTGCATATGCAGACAATGTTATGGTCATGGTCAGGAAGAAATTAAACATTAAAAAGCATTGAAGAGACTTGGGGTAAACTCAAGACAAAGGACAAAGAGTGAGGCCTTAGCAGTTGGAAGTTGGTCTACAGGTCTCCCCTAGTTCACAGGAGGGTTAGAGTGGAAGGTAGGGTGTAGGGGACTAAAGTACTTTGGAGATGACCAGACTGTCAGGAAGAACTGGTGCACCTGGAGAGCAGGTTTGCAACTTTCAGATTACAGTGTATTCAACGATACCTCACAGGAAATGATGATGTGGTCTGGAAACCAGAGATGAGTGCCATTTTAAGAGAGTAGAGGGTCTAGGGTTAGATACAGTCTTGTTTATAACAAACTGTGATTTTTGCATTTATGTAACTTGCCTCCTTTTTATCAGGGACTAAAACATGTACTCTTTTTAAATGGAGCAGATTGGAACATCCGTCCTCATTTTTTTGGCTTCTAGGTGAGCCTTGATTTATGGGGCCCGGTCGGATATCCAAGATGACAGCAAACCTGGTCTCACAGTGATTACTTGAAGCCGCAACAGTGAAGGCAAGACGCATCGTGGATGCTGCAGGTCCAGGTCTACACAATACAGAGCGCAACACCTGAGGGCAGAAGAATGAGAAATTCTGCAGGATTATTTTAAGAGGACAGAGGTGCTGAGTTGGGAGTTAAATAGATCTACTAGCTACGACTAGCTGGACTAAATGGGAGAAAAGACACTGTGTGCAGTGGATGGGGTGCTAGGTGTCGACAGCTTTGTTTCTAAGATCAGTCCCAGTGTCCGTTAAGTGTCCTTTTTGCAAGGAACCAGAAACTGTTTTCCACTGCTTCCTGGACTGTAGAAGATTTGTTCCTCAGTTTGAGGCTTTGAAAACTGTTAACCTGTATTGAGACTGTATTGGACTGAAACTGCATTTATTTTTGGTGTTGGTTATGACAAAAAGAATGCAAAGCAGCAGCAACTGCTTAACTTTGTGACGGGCCAGGCCAAGCTGTCCATTTATAAAAGCAGGAGAAATCAGAAGGTGTCGCAGGTGATATCAATGTTTAAGTCTCTGGTGAAAGTCAGAGTGAGAGTAGACTACAGTTTCTTCTCCCTCATGGACAATGTGAATTTATGTCTCTAGTGGTGTTCTGTTGATGAGGGGCAGCTGAGGTTTAATTCTGTGTTTTTGAGTGATAGGAGTCAGGTGACTCACAGGCAACTGCTCTACCCGTTACGCCACAGAAGACCACAGGGTACTGTGTGTGCTACAATGAATTGTAGTGGTAGTAAAATTGCAAACTTGTATAGATAGCAAAATTGCAAAAAGCACAACATATTCATAACAATATCTATTGTTATCATTGCTTTTCTCAGGAGGGGTTTTTGATATTTGTCTGGGTTGGGGCTTGAGCACGAGACCTTGGGTTGGTAGGCAGCCGTGTTACCGATCTTGCCACTGAAGTCTACAGTGCAAAGCCTGGCAGTAAAAGCAACTGTAGTGATAGTACAATTGCAAAATTGCAAAATTGTTATAAATAGCAAAGTAGCATAAAAACATAAAAAGTTAAACAAGCAAAACAGTAAAAAGCTTCAAAAGGTAAAAAAAAATTCATAGCAGAGTAGTTTTTACAGCATAAAGTGCAGTGAAATTTCAGTGTCTGAAGCGGGGATCGAACCGGGGCCCTTGGGATTGGGAAAGCTCCCATAGGATCCCATTCATTTTTTAATTCATAAAAAAATCATATAAAATCATACAAGCATAGGATCAAAAAGTTGAATACATCCCTGAACGTTTTGATACCTGAATGGTGTATGTAGCTAAAGCATGTGGGACTAGTTAGGGACCGAAAAAGGTACGGAAAAATAATAATAAAGAAGTGAAGAACAATAGTGTGAATGCTTCAAGCGTGGCCATGTTACTAGATTTGCTGCAAATTAGTGTAAAGTCAGGGTTTGGGACGGCCACTGTGTTGTGGGTAGATGTGGTGTGTTCCATATCCCTTTGGGTTGTCAGCAGTCAATGGGCAACATTCCATTTCGAATCACCTCCGGTCTGCCGCTGTCCAAACACTACCATCTGTTAACAAATGACGTTTGATAGCCCGTGACTGTAGCATGGGAAATGGCTAATGGAAATATAATATTAGTACTAATATGTTAATATTTTCAAACATTTGGTGGCATAGGCAAATTAATCAGTGGAGTGGACGTGCTTCTTCTCCATAGCAAAACAGCTGAGGATTATGGGTATTGTTGAGCCCAAAACAAAACGTAACATAAGCTAGAGAACAGCAGTAGAATCTACAAATGTAGAATGTGAATTTTGTTGAATTTTGCTTAATATGTTAAAATATGTGACAGAGACTTAAAAAGTAATAAACATATAAGAAAAAACAAAACAGTTTCCGTGCTGCAGAGTCCCAAGTGACAGAAAAAAATGCATGGCAATGACACAAAAGTTATTTCCAATTGAAATACATTAGTACGAAAGCAAAACAACCTCCCAAAAGGGAATGGTTTTACATGGGGTGGCCACAGACAGTTCTCCCTTATCCTTCCTGACTGATTCTTCTCTAGTTTTCGTGTTCTCCTAGTGTCCTTGTCACTAATGGCAGTATGAGGTGATACCTGCAGCCCAATCAGGTTGCACAGGTAGTCCAACTTCTTCCAATTGAAATACATTAGTCTGAAAGTCGTGCTGAGAGGCACAAAAAAGAGAAAAAATTGTGTCCATGGGCACCAATCAATAGATTACATTTCGTGACCATTCCATCAACTGCCATGAGACTGGGTTGAAATATATAAAGAGTATGGTCTAGACCTGCTCTATATCAAAAGTGCCTTGAGATAACTTCTGTTGTGATTTGACAGCATATAAATAAAATTGAATTGAAACTGAATTATTGGTATTACAGAGGTATCCAACTACATAATTAACATTACAAAGACCTTCACAGTCTTTGTAACATTATAACAATACATTTTCTAAAGTTGGACCAGGCTGTTAGGGTTTGATAGAGTGAATATATCAGTGTAGGAGATCTACTCCTGCTCCAATAAATGCTGATTCACCCAAACTATACACACAAGAGGTGGAGGTAGGAGCAAGTGAGGAACAACATTTTTCTTTCTTCTTCTTCTTTCTTCTTTCAGCAAAATAGTGTTGTCAGTTTTAGAAACTTCCATCTGCAAATTAGACACACACACACACACACACATACACAGCGTTTATTACTAATAATACTGTTGTTTGAATATTGTTTATTTTTTTTCAAAAGACCCACAAGAAAATCTGAAATGTGTAGCGAAATGAATTTTAACAGATACTATGGCAGATTTATTAATAATCCAAAAAGATGACCTTTTGCTTTTGTTTCTGCATTCCTTCCCTTCTGGTAACTTTAGAAGAATTTTTTTTTATTATTATCCATCACTCTGCATTATGTGTGCATAAATAGACCTCTTTTTGCAGATCATGTGTGAAACAACTTTAACTGCATCAACGGCATTAATGGGAGTTACTGAGCAAAGATTTTTTAAAATTAATTATAATAATAATAGTAATAACTGTAATAATATGTACCAGTATTGTAATAAATAGTACTGTTTTAAGCACGTTGGGAGCATACAGAAATAAAAGCCAGGAAAAATAAATACAAAGTCATCCCAACCCAGTGTGGTACAGGTGCTAAACACACACACACATATACACACACAGCTTCAGGAAGTATTCAGACATTTCATTTTGCACCCTCACTTTCTGCATACTTTATTTTGTTGCTGATTTATTTTTATTGAATGAACTTGCCATTTTTGCCCATAAATCTGCACTCAGTAACCCATAATGACATTTCGCTGTGGTCAGATGACCAAGAACACAATGATCGCTAACAGAGCTTCAGAAGTCCTCTGCAGAGATGGAGAACCTGCCAGAAGGACAACATTCGCAGCAGCACTCCATCATTCAGGCATTTATTGTAGAGCGGCTATATGGGGGCCACTTTGTGTGCAAGGCGTATGACAACTGGCTTGGAGCCATTTAGGGAAGGGTAAATGTAGCCAAATATGGAGAACTCCTTGAAGAAAACCTATTCTGGAGTGCATGTGACCTAAGACTGGGGTGATGGTTCAGACCAGACTTAAATAAAACAGAACATCTCTGGATGTTCACAGATGCTTCCCATCTAGTCTGGCAGAGCTGTCAGGAAGAAGTGGATAAACTGCCCAAATCCAGGAGCATAAAACTCAAAGTGTGATTGCAGCCAGAGAAGTTTATACAAAGCATCGATTTAAGGATCTAAATACTTTTGTGAATTAGAGATTCTAGGTCTTGGTTTTTAACAAATTTCCAAAAATTGCTAAAAACATGTTTTCTCTTTGTCATTATGGGTTAATGAGTGTAGATTAATGTGAAGAAAAAAAAACTCTTTTGATTGCACAGGTTAACTGAAGCCACTGCCACACATGAAGAGTCTTTGCTCTTCTAACATACAATAATACAAGGTTCTGCTATTGACAGAGAGAAACAGAGGATCTGCATGTGAGGAATACAAAAGCACATTAAAACCTCAAACAGATAAAATAGACTAGGAAACAGACAAATATAAATAGAATGGCAGAAGATGTATCTTTTTCTTTCTATTATACTCAGTAGTTACCATTCAAACCTTTGTGCTTTGAGAATCTGCATAGGACAGGGAGGCTGTTGGGGTTTGGGGAATAATGTTGATATGTAAAGGCAACAGTATACTCGTAGCAAAAGTTGAACTTGCTGGAATAGAAAAAGACTGGAACATCACCTCATACAAACTGTATCATGACATCTTTGTATTACACAATTATTAATACTCCACACCAGTGGGATGTAAACAATTCACTATATAATTTAGTTGCATAAACTCTCTAGAACAAGAAATGGTGGAAAACTAAAAATGTTCCTTTTGTCTAGTTAAACATAGGTGAACTTTATCAGTGTGTGTCATTTGTTTCACTTGTCTCTACTTTCTTCTTGAGTTGTATCCATTTAAATAAAGTATTGTTCAGTTTTCATGCTTGGTGCATAGCACTTACATATGTGCTCACTGAGCCTGATCTCATGTCAAATAAATAAAAGACGTCTTTCCATCACTATATGTACAATTTTGGAAAATTCAAGAGTTAAATCATTCATGATACATAACACAACTTTTGCACAGTGCTGTGCAAAAGTTTTAGATGCTTTAGATGTTTTCTTATCCCTTATCCTTCATCAGGGAGGTGTCTGATCAGTCCCAGATTAATTCTGCGGCAACTTCTCCAAGATGCTGGATCAAAATACCTAAGTACAGGTGTACTGAGGAGAACTGGAAGGTGGTCACAGGAAATACTGATCTGATTCTGATTTTTTTTTTTTTTTTTTTTTTTTTTTTTATTACTGCACTTCGCATGAGGTTAGCTAATAAAAAGGTAAAAGGTTAAAAGATAAAAAGTTAATCCATCATCCTCACTTTACCTTCCTTTAGTGTCTAAAACCTTTGCACAGTACTGTAATACACACACACACACACACACACACACACACATATATATATATACATATATATACATATATATATATATATATATATATATATATATATATATATATACACATAGATAGATAGATAGATAGATAATTTGTATGCATCCTTTAGTTTGAGCAAACCTGCCACAATCTCTCTCTGCAGCAAGTATACTGTGGCCTTTATGATGGAGGTCATCAGGTTACCAGGGGAGGTAGGTGTGGTTTTGGCTTATGGATTATAGCAGGGCTTTGATTGAGCTACACTAATGGGGGGTGAATGAGGTTGCAAGGAGGTTTCAGTGAATAATAGCTGCTTTAGGGCTTGCATCTGAGGTATACACAATAATAAAAAAATAGGGAGCATTTTACAGAAGACCCACATAGGTTAGGAAGCACACTGTTTTTAACATAATGCATGTACTGCAGAGAGAGTGAAATAGGTTGAGTCTTAACTATGGTATGTTTTTTTTTTTTCTAGGCAAGATTTCCTAGAAGGAACACAGATGGGAGGTTTAAGGGAACAAAGGAGAAGAAGACATGTTAGCTTGAACAAAAAAAGGGCTTTCTTATGGTTACAATTATCAGCCACAGAGAATACCAGAGATAGAATGAAAGCTGCTTCACACCTTGTTTTTAATCTCTCCAACCAGTAATGGATGGACAGCATTTAAAGTACATGTAAACAGGACGAAAGTCTTTAACCAACAACAGAAAGAACAAAAAAACTTCAGAATCAGAAGAACAGGGCAGAGATCAGAGGGTATCTGGATCTCTGCTGAGATTGACATCGTTAGTTGTTTTTTAAATTAGTTTTTTGTTTATTTCCCACTCATTTTTTTCTTTTGTCTTCATGTCTTATGCAGTCCGACTCATTTGTCTCATCCCACTGCAGTGTAATCTCAGTTGAGCAGCTCAGCAGTGGATTGTAGAGGGATGGTCGTGGTCAGGCATTTTTAAAGTCAGTCCATTGGACACATCCACACACACTCATTTAGTCTCAGTCTTTGAAATAGCTTTGAGACATCCATCCAGAGTACTGTATGAACCCACTGGCCTGTCCACTGTTCCACATGCACTCTGAATGACTGAGAGAGAAATAAATGCAGCAGCATGGGAGGTATCATTGGATCATTTCAGAGGGAGGCAAAATTGACTGAAACACCAGAGTCTTCCCTCATTTGCTGAAGCTGAACCAGATGAGGAAGAAAAAGAGGAGAAGGAGAAGGAGAAGGAGGTAGTAAGAGAAGACTTAATATTCTTCCTGTGAAATCTTTTTTTCTAAATCTGGCTTCCCAGATTGATCACCCATCCAGGATTACGTTAAATTGCTCCTCTTTCAGCATAACACTATCTGCTTGACAGGACAAAATAATGGAAACATGACATAACCTAGGAACATCAGAATAATTCAATCACAACTCTAAAAGCAGCTGCTCAGGTCAGTAAGGAATTCATAAAAAGACATAAATGAAAAATATTTATGTATGTATTTTAAGTAGCTTAGAGTACACCAAAAAAGATGTTTCATTGGTTAAAAAAAATCATGTCATGAAGTTTCTCAACCGTATTAAGCACCAGCTTGTGCTGCTTTCATTCAGCTACACAGAGCTACATTTCAGCTGGCTAGCAAGTCAAGGCTGGACTGTTATACCACTGTTATATCTCATTCTCACACACAAAGAAAACACATGATAAAGTTAGGTCTAAAAAAGTAGGACAAGGACAAAAAACAACACAAAACAAACAAAAAAATCACTATGCAGACTGGGATCAATACAATTTGTTCTTGGTCCATGTCAATTAAACTACTATAGGCTGATACATTTGATTTGAATATATAATGATAATAAAATGGTTAGATGCAGCAACAATGTGCATGCACATGCAGCAGTTTGTGAGAAAGTACATAATCTTGGTCTTCAACACAGGGTGGATACTTAAACAGGTTTTCTTCAGGATATGATGATATCATGATTTACAAGTGGAAGTTTCCTTTATTTTGTCCACCCCATGTGCCTCAGAGGAGACTGGGCTCCTCCCTCCCTTGCTGCCCTTTCCTCCTCCTCCTCCTCCTCACCCCCACGTAGCACTTGCCCCCAGCACCTTGATAATGCTAAGATTCAGGGAAAAAGACAGACAGAGAGAGAAAAGACAAGGAGAAAAACTGGAAGAAAATCAATATTATTTTTTTTTAAATGTCTCCCTATGTCTTTCTCTCTCACAGACGACAGGTCACTCCCCATCTCCTCTCCAAAAGTCTAGTTGAGAAAAATTCTGACTGATGCTGTAATGACTACACATTTCTGTCTCTCTCACTGGCTTCCCACTGGCTGTAGGGTACTGGTATTCCTTATAAATGCTTCCCTCTTCTTTACTTCTTTTTTCTCTCCTGTTTCTTTCTTTTGACCATGGCATTCCAGTCTGTCTGGGTTGGCAGAAGAAGTCCAGCATATTATCAGAAACATTTTGCTATATCATTTACACATGTATATAATTCACAGAGTACTGTATGGTTTTAGTATATATAAAACAACAACATCTACCTAAAAAGTTTTTTTTTTTTGAAGTTACATTCAGCAGCTGAACTGAAGGGACACAAAACCAATTGAATGTCAACAGAATAAAACTTCACACTGATAGAAACTTCATCATACATTGACAGTGCATTGAATCCTGCATGAAAGTTGAAAATCAAAGGCAAAGTAAAATCCAAGAGTTGCAGATCACAAATAGTTATATCTATAGTCATATATAAATGATTTTCTCCTTAGTGGTAATACAATAAGTACAACGTTAGTGAATGGCTACAATTGACTCTCCAACCATGCCTGACAGCATGTTATTAGTACAATGTTTAAATATAGGATGTCACTAAAGTAGAGATCCGTATAAATAGAAAGGTCTAAAGAGACTCTTAGTAAAACTTTGTTTGCTTGTGACCCTTTTTTCGACCTCAAATAGAGATTTTACCCCCACTCCCATCCCACCATCTCTCCTCAGAAGTGGAAGCTGAAAGGCTGTGTTCAAAGATGGATGAGTTTCCCTCAGACCCTCTTTCTCACCGCCTGTCCAACCCATCCCTAGCCTATCCAACACCATGTACAAAAGCAGTTTACTGCACAACACAGCCATCTCAAACCACAACACTACAATGACATGGTTGGTAGTGATGTCAGGTTCCACCAGGCCTCCAGCAGACATGACCTACTAGTGACCTTTCAGCTCTCACGGTGGAATTCAGCTGAGTTTGTGCACTTGTCAAAAAAAAAATCACATCATATTCAACCTTTCTTAGGTCTATTTGCACAGATTAAGAATACTTACTCATTCATATGATTATTTTGTGGACTCGAAAATGCAGACTACTTGACAAAACTAGCTAGTAAAGTAAAAACCACACTACTGCACTTCATTAGTGGAAGACAGGTTCAAAAACCTTTTGAAGACCACATTTCCATAACAATCATGTAGTGACATGTCTGCTTGACCAGCTACCTCTCACCGCACATGTACACACACACACACACACACACTAAATCTGCACCCTCCCCTCTGAACCTGCCCCATCCAGCACAGGTGGGGTAGGGTGAGGTGAGATGGTGGGGGACAATCAAAAGACAGGATGGGGGTGGGGGGATAGATGGCATCTCCTCACCTCTTTCCTCTAAATTGCAAAGACACATAACATTTTCAAAGTTTTCTTTTTTTTTTTAAAACATACTTAATATATTACACACATATACTATATAATACGTATATATGTACATAGTGTTTGCTTTTTTGGAAACCATAAACTTAAAAAAGTTTACAAAAATAAAATGTTTTATGGTGACCTCTCTAATTGGTCTCTTCCACTCAGCAAGGCTTGTTTTTCAGGGGTCAGCAGGCTCCCCTCCCCCTGGACTACAAGGCTCAATGGTTCAGGCCTTGGCCTCAGAGCAGGCCCAGTGATATCTTCCATCCATCCTTGATAGAAGGGCTTCTTTACAAATCAGCTTTTTTTGTTTTAGGTGATCTTTGTTTTTTAGTGTCCCTCTGTGTCCTCCTTGTTCTTCTCTTTTTTTAGTTGATATCCATCTGAACTCATCCCTCTAGTCTTTCTTTAATTTACTAAAAAAGAGAGAACAAGCAAGTCAGTGTAAATAAGACATTCATCTACACAGGGTAGAGGTGAATTTGCTTTATACAGTGTAAAGAAATGAAAAAAAAAAACCTCTCTTCTACAGTAGAAAGTAAATACAACCAAAAGCAGAGGAAGAGTTTCCATATACACTGTGTTACTTCATCAGTAACCGTGACCAAATCACACTGTACATATCAAAAACAGTTACAATGACAGCAGTTTCACAGCTTTGATCAGAGCTAAGTAATGTTTACTGCCCCCAGTAGTCAGCAGCAGGATCTGACGCAGAAGTTTAGGTTGATCTTTTTGAAATAGTGTGGTCCTGTAATACTATAATGCAGTGTAATACTGGTCAACAATTAACTGGTTGTCACAACGGTTGTAACTGCAACACAAGATATATAAAATATGGTTTTAATCAACATAATGAGTAATTTTTAATCAGTGTATCTGAAAAATTGTAAAACATTCAAACAGAATATAACTGCTAAATGTTCACAGACAAGGTATTTTTTTGTTTTACTACAATATCTGCTTGATTATGTGATTATTATACATTATTATAACTCTGTCTGGGAAACTCAAGCTCTTGTTGAAATTAGAGAAACGTGATTTAGTCAATTTGCCCATTATATCCACCTTTCCCTCACGTGGGTCTTTTCCTTTAATCTTAGTCCCTCCCACTGAAGTTGCAAGATGTGACCACAGAGGAATTGAGGAAGCTCGCTTTCAGTGAAACAGTTTCAGTTGCCTGTGTTTGATATCTTTTCAAACTTCAGAACGACTTTTTTTTAGGACAGATCATGGAAGACATTAAAAACACTGATATTAGCAGAATATCAGCTAAATTTCAGTATCAGTTTTGAAAAACTAATTTTAGTCAAATCCTCACCACCAGAGGCTTAGCAGGACCAATTGTGCACTGCAGTTTTTTTTTTTTTTTTTTTTTTGTTCTGTATATGACAATGACAGACGTTTCTACAATATGAGAGAATGAGTGTCAAAGTACTTCACACCAGCAACAGCAGAAGGAGAGAAGATGAGGAGAAGAATGAAGGGAGCGAGGGAGGTTGGCTGTGTCCTGGGAGGCACTCATCTTGATGACAGAGCCTCTCTTAATAATGGGTGATGAGTTTTTGAGGCAAAAAAAGGAAGTCTATGTGTGGAGTTGGACCTTTAGAGACAAAAACATAAAACTGACTTTAATTTCAGCATCACTTTGTAGTTGCTCAGCCCTGCCCCTCCAGAGAGAGACAGTGAGACTGATAGAGAGTGTGAGAGAGAGAGACAGGATTTGTGCAGCTGCACTACCATGTTACCAGTCATAGACAATAACGGCATCCTCTTGTCTCTGCTTAATGGGCCCACTCCCTCTCAGATGCATTTTTATACCAGGGCCTCAGAGGAAAAAGGAGAGAAGGCTTGATGGAGGAAAGGAAGGAGACTACAGCAGGGGCGGAGTGGAGGGGTTGGGCTGGGGCTGAGGTATACACTTGAATAGCCCAGATGATGCAGAGGAGAACCCAGCCAACAGCTGAGCTGAGGTGACAAATACATTAATCATGTTGGGCAAATACCTCCCACAGAAGTTAATGGGTTGAGAACCCCCTCTGCAACCATCTTCTCCATTGCCACCAACCTCCACTGTACCCTCCCCTCTGACTCCACAGAAATCCCCATGGGCTTCCCCTTTCTTCTCTACACCTGCCTGTTTGTGAGTTGAAGTGTGTGTGTGACATTTGAAACTATCTTGTCTGCTCTAACTTTTCAAAGAAGGAACAGCAGAGAAAACAAGCTTCCATGGTGAGAGATAAAACAGGCTCATCTGTGATGTTTCAAAAGCCAGAGCCTGATCATGTCGAGTTACCTCAATGTGAGTGGGCATGAGTATTCCTGAAAAGAACAGACAAGTGTGAACCTGACAGGTGTCTCTTTAAAGAAATATATTGAGATTTGATGATAAAGAGTTAAATATATGCTATCTTCATAAAGACAAACAAAATAAATAAATACATCATTCATTGATGGGCTGGGCAAAAGGAAGATTCTGTATGCCCAGCACAGATACTGTATGCCTGGAACATATTCATCAGATATTGGCAAGGGAGTATGTTAGAGAAAAGGAGAAAATCAAATATAGAGTAAAACTTAACAAACAGACAAACAAACAGCACATGTTTAAACTTAGACTTGGTTGGTTGTTTTGAAACAATAAACATTCAATCTCTTAAAAAATCCCTTGACATGTGAACCCATATCTTTGAAACAAAATGAAGAGCACAAATTAAAAAGAAAAAAAAAAAAGACTGCAGTGAAAAGACATGAAAAACACTGGAGATTGCTGACGTGTTTCTGGCATCCGTACCTCAACTCTGCTCTGAATATTAAACGATGAATCCTACTACAGACTAATGGAAGATGTGTGGCCTTTAAATTGGCTCCCCTGTTGAAGTAGATAGTAGAAGACAGCTCCGTTCATATGTCTGCTGGTGACTCAGGACAAATTGAGGTGCTGCTTGTTGTCCTCTTGGGAAAAATCACAACACCAGTGTCCATTTAATTACATAAAAATGACTTATGAAAGGTTGTTATAGAGCCACCAAACTTTATAAGCAGGAGATCAAGGTGGGTGGATGGGTCAGTGAAGATCTGGATTTCGAAAGTAGTAGTTGATTTGAACCCAAATCATGATCTCTCTTTACATCCACCCTGTCCTCCCTCCTACGTGGACTTTTGCGGCATTCGATTTAGGTCGGAAGAAGGAACTAGGAGTGACATCACCTCTGAGTTAACGGTGTTCCAGTAAAGAAATCAGGAGTACAACTTCAAAACAAATATTCTCTCTACCTGTAGAACACCTCAGTTGTTAACATTAGATTTTAATGCAAACACTTCAGAATGTTGTTGAAAATTCGAACGTATCCCACACTAGCCATTGTTAGCACATACAAAGAGTGTAGCAACATGTCCACGGATAAAAACTGAAATACTGTCCAACTGAAAAAAATTTAACTTGTTATATTTTTATTACTTGTATTGTATTACTTGTACTTTATTACTTATTTATTACTTGTTTTTATCATGCATGATTGGCTTAATGTGAAACTGCACATTTTCTGTTTATTACAGACTTGTTATGCTGATTGTTGCACTTTTACTTCTGTGCCTTTCTTATATTTTATTTCTCTATTTTTGTCATTCTTTCTTGCTGCTGTAACATGTAAATTTCCCATAAGTGGGATAAATAAAGTACATCTTATCTCTTATCTTAATAATAAACAGAACTGCTATAAACTAGACAAACATAAACAATAAAATTAGTATTCATTACTATTGATGTGAATAGCAGCCATCTTGAATTACCAAGGTTGGTGGGGTTTCTCCAACTTTATGTGTTGGAAATCTGACTTCAGGGTAGGGCTGAACAGTTTTGGGAAAAAATGTAATTGCGATTTTTCTGAAAAATGTTGCGATTTGACTTGCAATATAATTTTGAAAGTCAAGCTTTGGTACAGGATAACTATATACATATCATTGAAATATGAAATGCTCTGTGTACTAATCCAAGGATGAGAATGAAAATATACAAATCCAAAATGTATTTATTCTAACAATAAATGGTATAGAACATACACATAATGAACCATAGAACAATTCTCCCAAAACAAACAGTAGCACTACATTCTCTTGCCTTCTTTGCTGTGACTTTACATTGGTCACACTGCTGCCTGTGGTGATTTTTCAAAATAATGCAGATACACTGAGGGGGGGAATGACAGGAGACTGACAGGCACACAGAGAGCCTGTAGAGACAGACACAGTTGATGAAAAGTTTGCAACTTTGTAATATCAGTGGCAATAATTTTCCCACAGAATATGTATAGAATATGTTTTGTGGTTTGGTCATTTGAAGACATGATTTGATTGTTTACAGCCTGTCACTCCTGCAGTGCTGTGTGTGTGAACTGTGAAGCAGCTAAAACAACTGTCCATTGACTCACTATTGTAAAAATAATCACAGTTTCAGCTTGCAGATTGCATTAGTTCAAATCATGATTGCAGTTCAACTTTGATGAATCGTTCAGCTCTACTTCAAGGGGAAATTCCAGTTGAAACTTCAGACTAGGAACTTAGAAATTCCAACTTCCGAGTACAACTCACTCTATAATAATGTTGCCTGACTTCCTCCTTTGCTTCTATCATAGTTCCTATGACCACCAGAGGGTTTTGTCAATTGGAAGTAAATTAATGTTATTTTGGGGCATTTGCTGAAAGATGTTGCTTAACAATAAAACCTAACTATGGTGGTTAAGCTGCTTAGACAAATGAGCTATGGGATTGTGTTTTTATGAGAGGACAGTCTCCCCAAAACAACAGTGTTGTTAACTAACGGAGGGAACAGTGGGCTTCTTCTTCTTTCTTCTTTGAGCCGATGATTTTACATGATTTATGTCCAGTTAGGTAGAAAAATAAAGAAATGATTTGAGGTAATATTTATATATGTAACTTGTGAACCTTTCACTCCACTGCCTTTGTTTCACATTAATAATTAAACTACTGTTTTCTTTCTTTTTTCTCTCAGTGGCTGGTTGCTTCATCACTAAGCACAGGTTTTGTGTGTTCATGATGTCAGAAGAAATAAACTTGTGCTCTCCATTGCAAAAAAAAAAAAAAAATCAACAGAATGGAAGTATATAAAAATAAAATATCTTGCCCAACATAGGGGTTATTAAGGAGACATTGCAATAGACAGTAATAACACACCTCATGTGACCACAGACACACAGAAAGACATCAATTTCAACTGAAACTAAAACAAAATCTATAAATATAACATTTTATATGTTTATGTAAAAACTTACAGTTGTCTAACCCCAAATCACTGCTTTGTAACTATACCAAAAGAAGAACATATATATATTTTTTTTATCTCTTGATATATATTTTCTTCTGTTGTTTAAGAACCTAATATCAATATCAATCTAAACAATAGATTAATACTATATTATTACACCATTTCCTATGATACACAAATGCAGGCAAAAGACTCTCACAGCCTTAAGACAAATATTTAAAAATGTCAAAGTGCATGGAAGCATGATGGATTTAAGAAAACACAAATATCAGATTTTTATTTTCATTAAATGTCATGAAAAGCAGTTGATATCCCATTACCACTGAGAATACATTGTGTTCCATGTAACCATGTTCTGCATGTCAAAGGCGCATATCTGTTCAAGCCTTTAATATAAGATGAAGGATGAATCAAATTACTCATGTTGTCACAGTGGTTGTGCATTAGACATTGGAAAACAATTTTGGCATGATAATTCTTCTTTTTGAAATGGCTACAGTAACCTGCATATGAGTTGTTGAGCTCCAATTAACTCCCCATTCAACTTTTTCATTCATTCCACATAAACACAAAACTGACAAAATAAAAGTATTAAAACTTCTTTAAAACTTGATGACTTCTGTCACGAGGTCAGCTCCTTGACCTGTCTGTCAGTGTCTGTCTGTTTGTCTGTCTCTGTGTTGCCTGCCCCTCCCCCTTGCTCTCTGTCTCTCCTGCTGGGTCTACCACTCCACACCTGCCGTGCCTCTACAATCAAGCTCACCTGTTTCCTATCTGCTCATCTCCCAGGATGTACTTAATCCCTGGTCCTGCCTTCATTCGCTGCCGGATCGTCACTCCTGTTCATGGTTTGTCTTGAGAGAAGTTTGGCTCTTCTAGTCTTACGCCAGCTACTGCTGTAGTACTAGTCTGTTCATTTCTTACCCTGTGTTCTCTGTTCTGTTTTTGCCAGCCTGCCTGCCAGCCCACCTGCCATTCCCTCCATTCTGCCTGCCACTCATATTTTCCATCGGGACCAGCACCAACAGCAGCACAACCTTTCCCCACCCCTGGACTCCTTCACTTGCCGCAGCACTCCTCCCTGGACCAGCACTATCCTGACCCCTTTTCACCACCAATTCCTAAATAAACGTTGTTTGTCTTGCAGTCTGTGTTCTGCTTCTGGGGTTCCAAGCTCAGTGGTGACAACTTCACTCTAAAAATCCTTAAGACTTGAAGGTCCCCTCATTACTAAATCAATATACATGACATCATTTATATAGCTTTAGTAATCAAGCTTAGTGAAAGTTCAGTCAGGAAGACCATCTTTCTGTGCATGCCATCTGAGTTACAAGTAGTTTTCCTTCTAATCTCTAAGCTTGTCTGCATCCAATCACAACCTGATACGCTCACCTTGAGCCAATCACTTATAAGCTATCAAGCTTTAAAAATGTTCTCTCTCCCTCTGCTGTCATTCAGTTGCCATTTCAGCACTGTGACATCATGCAACCCACCTCCAACCCTCTCTACCTCTCATGCTCTGGGGGAAAGTTTTCAAAAGCACCACTTATATTTGACTGCTTCCCATGGTGATCTACTTCCTGCCATGGCCTTAGTGTCAGAAGTCTATTACTCCTGTGCAAAATAAATTCTTATAAGAAACAATATTCTTTAATAAACAATATTCTTATAACATTTTTTCTAGTCTTCTACTCCAGATTTCCTTCTGGCTCTTGTTCTTCTAAGTCTCTCCTGATAGAAATGTATTGAGACTAGAACATTTTCAGGTCACCCTTTTCACCCTTTCTGTGGCACTCCTTTCGAATCTCTAAAAGTGACTTAAAAATATACATTTTTATTTTTAAGAAAGGCTCAGTGATTTCCTAAAACTGCTGATGAATTGTTGTTTTTAGCAAATGTTATGACTAAATACTGAGGGGAAACTAAGAGTGGTACCAAATGCCATGGCTGGTTTTAGGAGTCTGCAGACATGTTAGACTGAGGCCACACTTTCTCTGTGTAAATTAAAAAGAGAAGATGTGCGGTTAGACAGGGAGTGGGAGATTTGTCCAAACCATATTAGCTGTAACAATGGCCTTACCCTCATTGGAAACAGCAAGAAAAAGAGAGAAAAGACACTGTGCAGACAGATGCAGTAGTAACAGTAATAGACAAACTAGTGCGAAGATATGTGAGTATAGTCAGTCTGGTATATCTTCAAATGAGATCAGTGCTTATTGACTGAACTCTCCTATCTCTAATCTGTAGGGTAAATTGCTCGGGTGCTGCTTCTTTTCACACTCCCCTCTCTTCCTGTGCTACTGACTCCCCTCTTTACGATCCAATCAGACACAGCAGGTACAGATGCTATTTACTGGTGGGAGAGTTTGTGTGTGTATCTGCCTGGGAGACAGGGAGTGAGATTAGTGGGTAACTGAACACTTGGGTGTATTAGGGAATGCTGTGCTGCTTTTAGCATATGTCTCCTGAGCTATGCAGCACGTGAGTGTACATGTTGAGTCTCAGTCATTGTCTAACAGTGCACTCAAAACCCCTGTAACTGATGCAAAGAGTTTTAACTACATGACTGATTTTTAGCATCTACCTGTGCATATTTCAACATATTTCCTGCTTTTACTTGACATCCAATCCAATGAGATGGTCTGAGGCTGTTTTTGTGCGTGAAGGGGAGCATTACAAATTGTTGGCTGTCTTCATGATGTTTCACCAGAACAAAGACAGATACTTGGAGACAGTAGATCAACCTCAATGCTAACAATAGCAATCAACGAAAAGTGTAAATTTTTACTTCTGTAAAAAATAATATTAGATATGGATTCAGAAGCATGATAGCATACACATAAAGGCTGCTATCATAGCTTCCATGTCCACTAACTGACATGTGTGACAGATATGTCATTTACTACTGACTGGTTAGGGATTTCATGAGCAGGATGTCAGGCTGAATAAGGTGAAATAAAATGAAGTACAGTATGATCATCAGGATAGAGTAGAATATACCAGAGATAAAAGGAAAGTGAATATTGAACATTCATTAATTCTGGTTGACAAAAACCATACAAATTATTTTTAAAATTTAGGCATTTGATAAGAGATGGCTGTATCAGTCAAGATGTTTTGATATTCTTCTTCCCATCCATTCACTAATTCCCAAAATATTTGTCAGTATTCCCACATATACAGACCCCTACAGTTCATTACACTGTAGTCTAAAATAATAATTTCAAAAAAAAATCATTGACAAGTATCCAGACCCTTTACTATGACACTTGAAATTTCACTCAGGTTCTTCCCATTTCCCTGGATCATGTTTGAGATGTTTCTACACCTTGACTGGAGTCAACCTGTGGCTTATCAGAGCAAAAACAAAGCTCTTATATAGACAGACGTGTGCCTTTCCAAATCATCAATCCATTGAATTTACAACAGGTGGACTCCAATCAAGGTTTAGAAACATCTCAAAGATGATCCAGAGAAATGGGTGCAACCTGAGCTAAGTTTCAAGTGAGACAGCAAAAGGTCTGAATACTTATGTCAATGTGATATTTAAATTTTTTCATTTAAAATGAATTAACAAAACATTTGAAAATTCAGTTTTAATGTCATTATGGGGTATTGAATGTAGTTTGATGAGGAGAAAGTTAGATGTATTTTTTTTAACATGAGGCTACAACAATACAAACTCTGAAAAAAGTGAAGGGGTCTGAATACTTTCTGAATGCACTATAATTGACATATTGCTTAGTATGTGTATGTGCAGGATGTGAAACAGTAAGGAGCCTTGTGTGTGAATCATGTGGTGTTCTCTTAAAGCCATTCAGAAGTAATGGGATACCTCATGCCTCTAGCACTATGCCAGCGATTAATAAGCTGTAACACACTGTTTCCCATCTTGCAATGGCTGCTGTATCTCTTGCTCCCCATCCTGCCATACATCACTTCTTCCTGCATTCAGATTTTGTAATGTATCGGGCTCTTCCTCTCACACTCTGAGTTTCATAATGCATCACTTCCTGGTAGCCATTTTTTCTTTTTTTTTGTAACAGTTTCCACCTCCTTTGGACTGAACAGCTCTGAGTCCCATTAAAGACGGTCTGAAACTCAGCTCCAGTTATTGGCTCACATACAATGGAGCCAGTTCTCTAAGGAGATGGAATGGCTGTATCATTTACTTAATAAATCTAATCTGAAATTTGTTGCCCAATTGCTGAACATTAGTGCTTCTAATGTATATGGGGGAAATGAATAATTGAAACAATAAAGGTAGGGAAATTAGATGGAATTAAACTAGCACAAAAGGCCACTCTAAAGGAGCTGAGTTGCGGACCAATAAAAAAGAGGAAGATTGAAGAGGAGGAAGGTTTAAAGTTTTCCATACCTCACTTTGTCCATATTGATAATTGATGTCTTTTTTTCATTACAGACATTTCATTGCAAATACATTCAAGTTAACACAGGGTAACAAAATGTTATTTTCAGAAATGAGTACATTACATCAATAAATGACAGTGTGTACACTCTGTAAAAAGGGAAGCTACTTGAGAATTCTTGCATGTCAGGGTCACGTTTGCCACCTGGAAGCCTTTTGTTTTTAGTTTTCCATAAAAAGGGTAAAGATGGTTATTTAGTGATTTCATTTGTTGCTTTTTTGTCTGTTTTTCAGGGAAGGAAAGGGGGCGTGTCTCCCTCTTTTCTAGTAGGGAGTGAAGCGACTGCACCCTCCTCTGTAAAGGCTAGCCTGCAACATCAAAGATGAAAAAGCTCCAATCAGTATTCAATGTAGAATCCTCATTTTTAATATGAGAATTAACTATTAACTTATCTCTTTCCTCCAAAGAAAGGTTCATCCCCCTTTCCACTTGACTCAATTTTAATGGGGAGTGATTTTGTGCAGAAGGCAGTTAGGACATGTGTGAATTGAAAGACGGTGACTGTGTATGATTGCTGTACGTATGTACATGAAAATATTCTACATTGATCTACTATTTCTTATGACATGTTCACACTGAATCCTTAACAGTTCCAGCTGACTTAGCAAAAATATTCAAAACATACATTACTTTAAGCTTTAATATCTCTGAAACAACGATTCTCACAACTGCTAGCAAGAGACACATTACAAGCTGAATGAGATTTTCAGACTACTTTGGGGCAACTGTTTCAGCTTTCAGCCACTGTGATAATGTTTGAGATGACATCTCAGTTAACCTCAAAGCTGCCAGTTGGCATTAAGTATTTGCTATATGACAAGCTCTCTGGTGAACCCACAACCAATAAGTAACAATAGAAATTCGCTCTTAATGCCAAAAGTTTTTAACTATCCCAGCTTGGTCTTTACTTTTATATAAAGTAAATCATCCATAAAAGCAATAGAAGCTAGGTAATTATTTTCTTCTTTAAAAAAAACAAAAACAAGATGATTTCCTAATTCTAAGTCTTGTCTGCACAGCTGATGCAGGTAATAGCAGAACTACAAATATTGCTTCTTTATGATTAAAGTATTAGTCTGATGAGGTAACTAAAAGACTTAAGATTAGTGAAAGATTGTGGTTACAGTTAATAAAAAGGTGAATGTTGTAATTACAGGTTGGTGATGGGACAATCACCAAAAATAAATGATTGTTGCATTCATTACTTTTCAGGGTTTTAAAAGTCTTTCTCATATGTTTGCAGACTGTCTCAAAGAGTCTGATAAACCTTCTATCTGATCTGTCTGGCAGTTTTAGGCCTACCTATTCCAGAATATCTCATCCTGTCTACAGTTGGCCTAATCACACAGGACCTGAAAAAAGTGCTAATAAAAAGTATTTTGCATATCTTTTCTCTAAATGTAAATATAACTTCATCAGTATTACCTTGCTCATTACCTCAAGAATAAAAAATTGTAATGAGGGGGTTTGGATTATACATGGGAGGACAAGGAAAAGGGGAGGAGTCATTTGAAGAAAAAAGAGAAGAAAGTGTAGAGTAATAAGGAGGAAAACACAGGCCACTGTTTCAATTAAGTAAATGAAGAGGAAAAAATGGTCATAATTAATGAAGGCTTTTAGCTAGCAGCTGCACTAGTAGGGGAAGGGGGGTGTCTGGGGGGTGCATGGGGAGGTGGTAGGGTTTTTGATTTCCATCACCACAAACACATCAGCACTCAGCATTAACCCGTATCTGTCTGGAGTCCAAGATGCTGCACCAATCAGCAGCTCTGGCTTGACCAGAAACTTTAATTTTTCCCTGTCCTACTCATCCTTCTTTTTCATAGTCATAATATTTTTTTTTCTCTTTCTACTTGAATCTCCCATGGTATTTTGAAAAATGTACTATGGGTGGTTGTTTATGAAGGAGGGTTACCCACACCCTTTAAAGAAAACAAATTGTACTTTCTGTTTCTCCTCCATCTTCTGGGGTGCTTTGTTTCATTCTTTAGAAATATTTTTTTCATCTTTGATGTTAGCTGCAAAGCTAGCTAAAAACAAACATTAACCATTGGGCTCCCCTTGCAAATTTGAAGAGACTGTTTCCTGTGGGGAATAATTCTCAGTCTCAATTGGATTTCAAGCAGAGAGTGTCAGGCCAATGAAATTGAATGGGGAGTTGGAGAATAAGGCAAAGTCCCTTTTTCATTTACTGAAGTGGCAAAGATTCACATTAAACATTAAAAATTGACCTCTCGGAGGGAAACACAACTCATAGAAACAAGAAGTTGAAAAGTAAGAACAGACTCTTATCTTGAAGATCTTCCAAGACCATTACCAAGGCATGTCAGAAAATGATTAGACATGAGACCAGTTCATTATGGTATCTCATACAGTCTGGTAAACTATACATACATACAATACAGATGATCAGACGCTAAAACATAGAAAACAGACTCACCATAGTGCCCACACTGTAAGTGGCTGCTGGACCAATTGTATGGTGATATGGATCTGCTGTTGCATAGACTCTGCCATAACTACAGTAGAGAAAACAGGCAGAAACAGTATTTAATATGATAAGACAGTACAAAACCTTAAGACCTACTGTAGCTTCCCCAAGATTTTAAACAGAAAAATGTAGCTGAGCACAATCTATAAATATATTGCAAAGATCAGGACTTGCATTTATCAAGAATGACAGTATCCCTCCAGGGAACTAAGATTAAAATAATTCCTATCTCAGATTAGGACATGAGTTCTGTGAATGTGCCTTGACAACATTTCTAATTAAATATTGTAAAATAATGGGGAAAATTTGAACAACTGGCTTCAACTGACCTACCTTTAAGTATCTATCAGGTACACACAGCAGCAAACAGCAGACTACACATTGCTTTAATATTTATATTGTGCAAAGAGCCCCAGAAATCATTCAGTATTCCTGTGCTGCCGGTAATTAAACATATTTTTATGGGGGAATATTTAACACCAAAGCTTCACATCTACTGAAATAATAACAGTAATAAAACTACATGCAGCTTTGTGTCAAGGATTGTGTATCCATAATGCATTGTATGTGGTAATACAGTTCTAGGTACAGTTCTGGGTGATTGCCTCAGACTAATACAGTCTGACAGAGCAGTCCAACCTCCATGAAGGTTATAATGTTCAGTTTGTGTTGAAAGTCTTTTAGAAAGGTATTGATTCAGCTATTTTGGAGGCTACAGTTTGTAGTTTTGATTAATTGTATCGTGTTACATGGACAGGTATTTCTCTTCTCTTTTAGGGTAACTACACAAACAAAAACACCTCTCTGTATAATGCAGTATAGTTCAACAGTACCACAAACTACATTCTTCAAAAATTTCACAAAAGTTGAATCAAGAAACTGAACATTATAACCTTCATCAAGGCAGGTTTTACTGTAGTAATTAGACTGCATTATTCTAGCTAGGTGTACTTGATAAACTTTCAACTGAGTGTGTATTATTTATTTACCACCTGCTAGGAACTCCTGGAAAGTTAGGACAGCTGAGGAGGAGTTTTTTTATACATGAGGCAGTAGATTCACACTCAAAGTGACATTATGACTTATTCACCAAACATAAAACGATACTATCACTACTTCTTTGAACCAGTACAAATCAAAGGTGAAGTTAATCAGTTGGGAAATACTGTTAATTGTTTCTCCCTTTTCTGACTCCAACCACTAGGCATAAACCTTGTGCACGTTGGCTTTGATTGAATAGGCCTGATAATGGATAGGCAGTGCTAAAATGAGTATGCATGAGACACGTAAGGCATTGGGTCGTCGATTTTAAATGAGGTCTGGAGCAGAGATCTATAATCATTTCCCCCTCTCAGTCACGCTAAGGACAGACCTATGTGATGAAAATGCAATCGATGTTTCCCTATAAATGTACGTTGTAAAGGTGAGAGTGTGTGACTGCAATGATTTGTTTTACCCATTTCAATTTATGAGGAAAAGGGGACAAATGTTTTATCTTCCAGTTGATGGGGAAAGATTGCAATAAAAGTAACGTCAACTGGAGAGGAAAAAGAGAAAGACAAGAAAAGAAATGGACATAATGATAAGAGTAGTAGATCGCTTAAGGGAGGGAGAGATAAGATTATGAACAAGTTGAAAAAATGAGAAGATCATCCTTTGGGGAAACAGATACAGAACACACACGGAAGTAAAGAAGTATAGGTTTGACAGAATTTTGCAGCGAGCCAGAAAATTGCTCTGATGATGTCCCATACCCCCCTCCCTTCTAGACCAGCTTCTTCCTCACCTCCTTTTCTCCTCCAATCCTATTTGATGTCTTCCCCTATCTGCCATCTCCCCCTGTATCTTTCTCTGTCTGTCTCCTGAGGCTTATTTCCAGTCTTTTCACTAGCACTGGCTTGGAACTAATCCCTTCCCTCAATGTCCCTTTCCGGTCTCATTCTACCCTTCCATTCCTCTTTGTCTGATGCCACCAACTGCTTTATTTATATTCCTCTCTTCCTGTCTTGTTTGTTTATTCTCCTCTAAAAGTAAAGGCAAGCCAACATAGGTCTGGACGGAAAAGATAAGTGGCTGCACGGGTACACTGTGATAAATTCCATATTACAGAGGGAGAGATACTTGGAGTTTACATGGAGGGAGGAAGGAATGAATTATAATACAGATAATGTTTTCCTATGATTAATCATATGATCCATTGCTGTTTTTTTTATTTTTTTATTAGTCTTAGTCAAATCTGACACACTGGTTACTGGTATGAGTGAGACATACTGATGTATGTCCACAAATATATGCTTAGAAATCATAGAACAGATATTTGTTCAGTAGCAATAGTAATCCATAGATTATTGTCTATTTCCATGACTACAATGTGAGCAGGAACTGCTATTGTAGCATGACTTCTCATGGGGTAAAGACCCAGAAGAGTACAGTACTATACTAATATAATATGTATATAATAATAATGGCGTGCCTAATAATGACAATATATGGCATAAAAATAACATTAAAAGGCATGCCTACAACAGACATGTAGTGAGTAAGTTTTAAATGATTCATAATATTAAAATATTAGAAAATAGCGGGGGGAAAAAAGCATTTCAGTATTTCCAAGAGTCCAACATAAAGTCTTGAGGTTCTTTTTTTTTGGTTGTTGTTTTGTTTTTTTGTCTGATCAAAAACTTCTTGATGTATTATTTCAAAACAAATATAAATAAATAATTATTTTGTTAAATACATCTCCGTCCATTGACTAAACAACCATTTTCCACCTACTGTTCCATGTGCGGGGCCACTGGAACTATGTAGAACTGGAATCTATGAAAACCTAGATAAACATGTTGAACATGTTGGGGCTTCACATGCCTGGACTCCAATTCCCACAAACTTCTACTTATCAACTTCCTGCCTGAACTCCACCCATGGCTTCAGCATACAGTATATCATTGGTATAGTAACCCACGATTTATTTTTTCAACAAAACTGGTGGTCTTTTTTTAACTTCGCTTTCTGCTGAGCCATGGCATTGGTGTTAAAGAGATACTCCTCTTGTACAGAAGGCCAAAGACCATTGGTTTTATCATAAGATAGCCTAGTGTTGTTCATGTACTAATTACCCATTATAACCAGTTAATTTCCTCTGCAAGCCATGCAGTTTCAAAAGAAAATCCTTTCACATGCTTATGTCTACTTTGTGTCTGGCTGTATGGTCATTTTAGTGTGTAAGAAATTCCTCCTTGTATTTCAGTAACTGATTGTGATTGTTATTATTGCTATAATGTTAAATGAAGCCCTCCTCTGCCAACAAAGATGTTGGAAACATTCTTGCTCCATGTTGACATGATTGTGTCACATCATTTCTGCAGATTTGTCAGCTGCACATTCATGCTGCCAATCTCCTGACCTAACACATTCCAAAGGTGTTTTACTGGATTCAGATCTGTTGACAGGGGAGGCCACTGAAGCACACTGAAATCATTGTCATTGTTCATTAAAAGTTTGAGACTTTAGCTTCATGACATGGTTCATTATCATGCTAGAAGTAGCTATTAGAAGATGGCAAATTGTGGCTGTAAAGGGATGCACATGGGGAGCAACAATACTCAGGCTGTAGCATTTAAACCATGATTGATTTTTTTTTCTTTCTTCTTTTTAATTGCCTGTTCATGCATTGGTCAAAACAGAAGTCGCATTCTTCTAACTCTTCACAGAGTCAGCAAAACAGAACTATGTGGGCCAAACTGTGGATTGTTTTTCTTTGCTTTCACACAATGCATTCAATGACCACATTTACCAAAATTAATGAACTCTTTTTTCACTCATAGTGCACAACCTGTAAAACAGTGAATATTGCTAACACAATCTTTTCCAAATTGTTAAAACTGGCAAATAAATTTCCTGTATTTCTGTAGTGCCTATATTGAAATATCTGGGGAATCCTAGCACAACATTTACAAAAAATGAAATAACATAATTTCAAACACAGCTGATTGCAATTCCAGCTGAAACGCTACCCAGGTGTCCTGTTTTTAGTCTCGGCAAAAGGGGGTGGCTTCAGAATGATTTTGTTTGGAAACATGGATCAAAACTTAGTGGGAAAAGAAGAGTGGCAGGAAGAGGATGCACGGAGGACAAAGGAGAAAGTCCAAGAGCAATGAGAAGTGCTACAACTACTGACCATGTTTCTTTTTGAGAAAGGCCGGTTTAGGGGTGCAACCAAATCTGCAGCATTCTATAGGTGCATCAACAGTATGAATTCTCTGGCAAAACACAGAGTGAGATGTACATCCTTCAGCGATAACTGTACTACACATTACAGTGAATTACAGTATGTTTACATTTTTACATATACTGAATTTTTTTTAATATTATTTTAAAATATATTGAATTTTTGTGCATTTCACTGTACAACACTGCATTTAGCCCGGTAGAAAAGTAAGAGATTAAAATAGGCAAATTTCCAATAAAAAACAGATGAAAATAATCCAATAAGATGATTAAACTGAAAGTTATCTTGGTTAATAAAGGGAGAAGAAGAAAACTTCAAGTGAACTGCGAGAGTAGGATAAGTCATAAATGAGGTGTGATGGGTTAAAACAAACTGTTTTAGAGAGTGTTAAAAGCCAGCTGTGGTGTCAACAAAATGAAAACTCAGGGTGTATCCTTAGTTCAAGTTATGTTGTTTGATTGTTGTTGGATAATCATAATGATTAATCATAATCATTATGATTAAGGTGGACTTTTGTGCTAGTGTGGCTGTGGTAACTTAAGCTGAAGACTTTGTTGTCGCAAATGAGTGGACGCCATTTCTTACCCGTGGAAGGCTCTGTGTTTCTGGAGGACTATTCAGGGATTCCTAATGAGGATTTCACCTCTGTTGCCATCTGGTTTCATCTTTTGGACCACCAACTGTTTCTCCAGAGCCAGGACTAACGTTGAGCTGTTAGATTTTCTGTGTTTTGCTCTGCTTAGGATCAGGACCCACACCCAGGGCCACAGCCGAAACACATAGGCCTGCAACTTTTATTATTATTATTTTTGTGTTTGTGTGTGGGGGGCTTTTTAAGGAGTGAGAAATAAGGGCTTTGTTAAATAACTCAGAGATTTAAGTTTTGTACTGTAATGTTTGGGGTATAAGTATTTAATTTTGGTGACAGTGATTTGGTTTAATATAATTTTAAAACATTATTATTTGTTGTTTTCAAGGAGTCTAATTTTCGTTTTCAATTGTTTTATTTCAACTAACAAAAGTACATTTAATTTGTACATTTTAAATTTTTTAGTAAATTGTGACTAACTGAACTACCACAACACCTTTTTGTTTGTAAGATTTGTCTGAGGTCAATTATTTGACATACTCTATAGACAAAGGGAATCGCATTGCATTCTGGGTAGTCGCCGCCATGTTGTTGTTCACGCAGAACCAAAATGTAGACAGACATGACAGGTAACAAAAAATGGAAATGAGTATTGATAGTTCCTCAAAATCAAGTGGAAGTGCAGGGGCTTGTTTGTTCTTCCTTGATAACGGTCCAAGCTAACCACAACAACTTCTGCATGCCCAATGTTTAAAGACCTAGTACTAGTATTTAGTCAGGATCACATTGTTGCATTTTATAAGCTGGTTTGTCCAAAACAAAAGCATAAACAAATTCTTCTTAGCTCTGAGTCCTGAGGCCTGTACTACAAAGCAAGTTCAACATACCCAGGATATCTTTTCATTATCTCACTTCACCAAACTTAACAACTACAGTCTGGCTAAGCAGTCATGCGACACTGGTTATCAACTCATTAAGTCAACCGAGGATTTTCTGATGGTTCATGTGAAAGAGGTGGAGTTGTTTATTAAAAGCAGCGTGTTCAGAACCATGAGTAAGGTACCTAATATGATATGAGAAGTAACACAATGATAGCTACATATCATTTCCTTTCTAGCAACGTCCAAAAAGTTAGATTTAGCAAGGTAAAATGTGAACAACATGATCACATGACTAGAATAGAAACACTAGAAATAATTTTCAATTATATAAGTTAGGCTGAGGATTTATTGTAAATAAATAAATAAATGCTTTTAGTTACTGAGTGAGCATTTTGCTCTTTTGTCTGATGGTGATTTATTCTGAATTGCTGTGAATAGGTGATGCTGATAGAAAAGTTAGAGTAAAGTCAAGCTGTTCCTGCTGCCAAAGCAGAGAGTGTTAATATCTGATAAGGTCGATATGACTGAAATGTTTTTTTATATTTATAATTTATAATCATGGGAAGTATGTGTGGATAAAAGCATCTTTGTTCAATCAAAGATATAATAATAATTATGTGATCATTTAGTGCGATAAAGTCTCTCCATTTGTTAGCAGCTCTGTTGTGGACATATGGAAAGACTGCTTAGATGGGTATTATAAGTTTCACCCAAAATTAATCCAAATACCCTGTCATTTTACTCTAAAACAACTTAGGTGTGTTGGGGTGATACATAAGGATGATGCAGGTGTACACTGTATCCTTTGAGAGAATCAGTGAATGTGTGAAAGAACTCCAGTATCAGTATGTCCAAGTAACATGTTTGTTCACTGACCAAACGGTACATACATTGGTTTGCACAATGCAAAGTACTGTAAAACTGTGGATTTAACTTTTCTTCTGAAATTTTTCATATTTTTTATTTCACAAAAAAAACTATATGCAAAGATATAGAAAGGTAAAGGATACTGAAGCAAATTGTTGCATTTCTGATTCATTCTTCTTACATTACAGTATACTTAAGCACAGTCAAATAATGAAATACTGATTTATGTGAAAAATCATTCAGAGTAAATATTTTATATAATGTTCTCTGTTGGTAGAGTTTTTTTAGGTTAGTGTGTCATGACTGACAATAAATGCTTTTTAAGTGAGAATTATTGCCAGTTTTAATTGGCGGACAAGCTTGTTGTGAGACGTATGACGTGTTTTGGTGGTGTGAGTGAATTTTGTAGGTAACTGTTTGGCCAAGATGCATGTTGGTAATGCAAACTGTATAAAGAGTTGCTTCAGTATTGTTCGACATTGTGCATTCTAAGATGACCCCCCAGCCCATCTGGCACCAGCAATCATGGCATGGTCAAAGTTACTGATATCACCATTCTGTTTGATGTGAACATTATCTGGAGCTTCCTGATCTGTAACTGCATGATTTTAACCCTCTGAGGTCTAGGCCACTTTTGTCAGTGTACTTGTGCATCGGACCTCTTACTATTTAATGAACTGTATAAATCCAGTACTGCAAGATACAAGCAAGTAACTGATATCATTTTTTTCAGCATAACCTGGGCTATTTGAACATGTACATTTCTATAATGCCTACATCATGCACACACTGCACTACCAGGGCACAAAACTGTTCAAAATATGGTCCCAACTATCTCCAAAACCTCTATATTCAAAATCTCTAAAAACCCCCTCAGTTTCTCCGGGGTTGTTTTTGTGGCAGAACCGCACATTGGTGGCCGTATCCTTTGTGAGCGTCATTTTTATTGCACATGCTACAGCACTGTACAAGCACATGGACTGTTGCAGCTTTCAGATTACTATCTTGGCAAATTGTTTTATCTCTGAAGTGTGAATTCATGCTAAATTAGATCTCTAAATGCTAAGGACGCAGCATAAATGTAGTAGAAAATGTCTGTAAATTCGGGATTCGCCATATTGTGACTCATTGGAGCTGTTTTTGCATGATTTAACATGGCGCAATATGTATAAATAGTCAATATGGCTGCCATGATTTTCATTAATCAGAATGGTAAAAATTATTTTGATGATAAATAAAGCATAAATAAAGACGCAAAACACAGATTTATCGCAAATGAGGGCTTGTTGTAAAGGCAAAATAGAGTAGAGCATGGCAGTTTTTAAAGTAAGTTTCTACACAAATGCATTACAGAAATATTAATGAAAGTAAGATGAGTACTTTTCCAGTTGCCAGTCTCCAGTCAACTGGAGGGACTTCAGAGCTGAACTGCTGCTGTAAGTTCTCGGTGTAGGTTCTCAGTCATTCAGGACTTCTTTTAGGTCTTTTCAGAAGTCCAGTTGCCTTCAACTTTAGCACTAAACACTGCCACATGAACAAGCATGTGCAAAGGCGTATATATCAATTGGTGTTCAATTCAAAATAAATGCTTTTTTTTGCAAAAATAATCTGAGTATAATACATAGCAGAATATAGAACTGGAGCCCTAAAAACATTGTATTTCCAGGGGTGTAGGCGTTAAAGGGTTGTTTTTGTTCTAGTGCTATTTGGAAAATGATGGAAGAAGGACTAGATGAATTTGGTTCCAAAATTAGGCTAAAAAAGCTTTCGCTTAAAGAAACAAGTTCTACTCACAAGTCAGTCAAAGTCAAAAATATATATTTTTAAAATTTGTATTAGTTTGCACGCATATCTGTGCATGACAAAACAAACAATGGTTAATTACCATTTATTTCCGTTAATTCCTATGGAAAGTTTCCATTTCCAAAATTCCCCAGTTTAACTTCCCATGGAAAGTTTCTGAACATTTACAGGAAATTTTCCATCCCTTTCCAAGGTCCTAGTCCTGATTACCTTACCTAAGACTACTACTGTCTGCTAAGACAGTGGCTGTGTGTGTGTGTGTGTGTGTGTACATGCATGCGTGTGCACCTCTAAAGAGGCAGTATAGAGAAATAGTCTTTCAGTTGCCAGCCCATTCAATCTCTGTACGACTTCCCGTAATAAATAAAAGTCCTTCACAGTCATCAGCCTTTGCCCCATCTCCTCCCATTGCCCAGGCTTCCCTTTAAGTCAGGAGAGCTTAAAAAAAAGAATGGAAGAGACACGGCATAAAAAAAGAAACAGAGAGAGAGTAGAGAGGGAAATACTATACATCAGCCACAGAGGGAGAGCAAATAATGGTAAGAGTGAGAAAGAGGAAATATGAGAGAGGAAAAAAACTAAGAGAATGAAATCAGTCTGGAGAGAGACATGCCCCTTCACCTGCTCTGCTCTGTTCATAATTCTCCTGAGCACGGTGCTCACTCCTTGCCTCTGATAAATCTTACATTATCGGAGGCCTACAGGCTCTTGCTGTGGCTGTTTCTTATCAGGTCTGGCATGCTCAATCTCCCTAAGATTAGCTCTCCAAGCACCTTCGTATACACACACCTAGATAGTCGTGGTAGCAGGTGCACGTAATGCTGAAACACATATGCCCAGACACACATTTTTCTATAAACACATATCACTTTTGAACCTGTAGAAATCACTAGCAGGCTGTAGGCTCCCAGAGAGCTGAGGACACCTGCACAGGTAGAAGAGCAGCAGTCCTGGTGGCAGGGGCAAGTGCAGGGATGGTAAGGTAGGGCATCAGGCCCCAGTGATTCATGGATTACAGGTGCGAGGTCAACAGGAGTTCTAAGGGGAGTGACAATTGAAAGATGGAGTGGATTATACTGCTCTCTCCTGTCTGTGCTGCTATTTGCTTTCTGTATCCATATTGTCTCACAACCAAGGAAGGTGGGCAGGTTGTTAATTGTTTTCATTTCTGGTCATCACCTGACCAGGTGAGCCTCTGTAGAGATTGTTAGGTTGTATACTGTATGACAACATGTGCTCCTGCAGCTTGTATCAAGAAAGCAAGATAAGGGGCTCTGCCATTTATGCATGGAATTAACTCAAGTTCTGGTATCACAAAGCTGGCTCTTAGAGGCTCTGTTAACCAGGGTTGATCACTATGGTATCCCACACTGTATTGCTCATGAGGGGTTGCTAAATTCAAGGATCTTGCTGTTTTTAACACCATACGATAGTATTAGACTGACTGTGAAACTAGGCTGGACTTCATATTAGAGCAGAGCAGCATTATGTGTGGAGTTTCCTTAATTCACAATCCTCTGGGCTTCTATACTTGTTGTCTACCTGCTTGGAGCCACGGACATGTCTGTCCAATGAGTTTTGTGAAACACTGGATGTAAATAAAATCATGATTATTTATGATGAAACCTTCCCAGACCCGGAGCAAACATACCTGTCACTGTATGCAGCTGCAGCAGTACCAGCTGGCTGGGCATATCTGTAAGCTGCATACCCTCCCTGAGAAGAGACAGTGGAATTCAATATTACCTAGGAACACAATATCATCACTAGCTTAAAATACAACTGCATCGCAAATGCAAATACAAAGCATTGGATCAAATGCTAAAGATACCCAGTTCTACATTATTATGATGATCATGGTGAGTAACTTCACGAAGAATAAATGAAAATTCATATAGATAGAATTTTACTTACATATATTTCTGCTCCATAAAAGCCATCCTGGTACACTACACTGTGGACAGAGGATATCAAACATTTTTAGCATTTAAGTAAAATTGAATCCAAGGGTAATATGGTGTTTAATTACAACTGTGATATGAATATTTTGTCTGTTCTGACCAGCTGGAAGTTCACTTAAAATGTAGAAGATTCAGTTTGTGTCTAAGATCCCTGATATACTCCTTGAGCACAAACAGCAATGGATAGGTAGGGACAGCTGACGCACACATAGTTCTGTACAAACTTCAGTCATAATTACTTGTTTAGGCAACTGCAACATCTGAGGCATGAAGGTGCGCATGGTGAAAGTGCCGTTATTGCACTTTTTACACAAGGTGTGCTGGCTCTGCAAACTATTATTTTTGTTACTGTGCGTCACTCAAGATCCAAGAGACAGAAGGTCATGAGGTAGGATAATAAAAAAATTCCTCCCTTTCCTGGTCACCTGTTTCCCCTGTTGCTGACCCCTCCCAGCCTGCCTCTGTTTCTTTCACCTGGTCTTGCCTGCTTTTACTTTAGTAAAGTTGAATTGTTTGAACCTCTAAAAGTTTGCTCTGAGTCAGGCAGTTGAGTCATATGCATGCTGAGCCATGACTCAGCCAATTCAGGAGCTTCCTGCTCAGGTTGATGCCATCCGCCACCATGAACATTAGCTCTTGTCCCTCGTGGGAGATGACTGTTTCTGGGGACCATTAGTTAGCAGTTCCAGCAGCCCCATCCCCAGTCCCCAGCCTCCTCCTAGAATTTCGACCATTCCCACCTGTTCCTGTGGAACTTCACCTGTTGTGTCCAGAACTCTATGACTCTATGGTAACAGGCAAAAATTGCTTACATTATCTACTTCCTTAAGGTGGGAGGGGTTGCGAGAGAGGCAGAGAAGTGGCAGACCACTGTGTCGAGTTTAGGGTGGTGGCAGAAGAAGGTAAGTGGAATGAATATTCTTGACCTTTGCCTCCATGAGTAGAGAAATCCTTCCAGCACCCAGAGTCATCCAAGTGTTTCTCTCCAAGCAGCTGGACCAAACCAAGCTCCCTCCCAATGAGTCCTAGCTAATCAGCCACAGTTCAGTAAAAGCCCAGAGTCACCAACTGGGAGGGTGCACAGACAGGGACTTCATGGACTGTAGGCTCACTGACCAGTTGGGGGTTGGATTTGGAGCCACTGCCAGAACGTGTGGAGGCCAGCACCCCAGACAGACATCTGCTCCATAACCCACTACACAGCTTCCTGCATCTTTTATTAACTATTAACTTTCATGTCACTGACTCACCTCAGCTCTCACTCATCCTGGGTTATCTTTAGTATATGGTTGGCATAAGCCACATGCGGACTGAGCTACAGGAGGCTATTCTAGGTTGGAGCCAACACTGTCACACTGTTTGTCTTACATCTGCCTTGTCTCCCTCCCCCTGTAACTCAGAATCCTGAAATGCAGTGACCTGTCTGACTGTCCCTTCTGATTAGCTAGACTTTAAGGTGATGTTTTTGCTCCACGTCATCCTTACAACTGTGCTATTGACCTCCTTCCTAGTACTGTTCCTAGGTCAAAACCATAGAACCATAGGTGGCATAACCTGTCCATCACTGTCAAGAACAGGTACCCCCTTCCATTAATTTCTACTGCATTTGAACTGTTTCAAGGGACCACCATTTTTACCAAGCTGGACTCAAGAAATGCCTATGACTTAATTTGCATCAGAGAGGGAGATGACCTTTAACACACCTAAAGGTCACTACGAGTATCTGGTAATGCACTTTGGTCTCACCAGTTCTAATGCAGTGTTGTAGTTTACCTCTTTTCTTGCCCTCACAATCCCTGACCCCAGTCACCAGTTTGTGGTTGAGGGTGACACCTTCAATGTGGAAATAGAGGCGGTTCTCACACAGTGTTCCACTCAGGACCAGAAATTCTATCCCTGTGCTATCTGTTCCTTCTGGTTGGAGGGAGCTCAGCAGCCATTTTAGTCTGGACAGATCACAAAAATGTGGGAGTACATCTGTATCATCAAGCGTTTCAATGCCCACCAGGCTATATAGGTTCTTCTCTTCAGCTGGTTTAACTCCACACTCTCCTATCACCATGGTTCCAAAAATGTCAAGCCCAATTTCGTGTTCCAACAGTTTTAGTCTTAAGTGGACCCAAAAAAATAGAGACAATCATCCCTTCACTTTGCAAGCAGCAAGTAAAATCTTCCACTCCAATTAACCCCTAAGCACCTCTCAGTTTCCTCTGGGTGAAATATGTGCGTAACACTCCTCCACCAGCCAGTTTCTCTTCAAGTGCACTTATGACTGCCAGCTACCAGCACCTTTTCTCCGGCCAGGAGAAAGAGATCAGTATTCCCCTCTTTCACTTGTTTGCCCATCACTCGAGGAATGCCAACCATATATTCCAGATCCAGTGTACACTTTGTGATGTCTCTTTAGATCTTGTCAGCATGGAAAGATCTTCCAGGACCTGGTCAAATGGGAGGGCTCAGAACCGGACAAGCACTCCTCGGCGGTGGCCCAAACCGTATTGGGAACTGTTTTGGTGCTATGACCTGTGCAGGGCAAATCATAGCAGTCCAATCACAGCTGAATAAAGAATGACACATTAGAAAAAAGACAAATTTGGCAATTCTGGAATCAAAGAGCAATTTTCAGCTCTATTAGAAGGCACCCTTTTTTATTTTCCACTCACTATTCTTCTATACCTGCATGTGTGTGTGAAGTATGAGTATGTATATATTTCTGTGTGAGTGTGTATTTTTGTATGTTAGTTTCTGTGTTTGAGTAATGCAGTAAATTAGATATGTGCTGTCGCGTGTTTTCAGTCTTTGAGATCTGTCATACAGTGTTTATTTGACTGTGTATGTTTGTGTCAGTTAGATTTGAGCATGTTGTGTGTATTAGCAGGCACTCACGCTCCATAGGCAGGGATAGGTGGAGGGGGAGGTGCAGCACGGAATGTGTTGTAGACAGCCCGACCCCTCCCTCTCAAATGGGCCCCTCTGTAGGCCATGGCTGCTCCTGTACTTGTGGGGTATGGAAAGCCAGTAACTAAAAGAGAGACATCCAGACACACACAGAGGAAATAGTGTGTTTGTTGGGGACTATTTTCGGGTGTGAATAAATACAGTGCATATTTGGAGCATGTCACCCATTGCAAGGGTGTGGACAACAATGGAGTTCAGAGGAACAGGGGAATAAAAAAACATATAAACATCACCAGATTTATCCTTTAACCAAAAAAAAGAAACCTTGATGAAAAACATTTGGGATTAGGATGTGACTGATGTAGATTCTGAACTTGCTGTGTTTTGTATTTCATTATATTCACCAAGATGTTTAAAAGAACACAACATCTGTACCTTAAATTGATATTTTTTCAAAGTGCAACATACACTAGTATGGAGCTAGAACAGTGACAATTAAAAACAATAAAAACAATTGAAACATTGAAAACATTGTCAATGTTTCATTGTCGCTCCCCTCAAGCCCCCCCTTATGCCAAAAAAAGTGTTAAAAGAAAAGTCACTGAAAAAAGAGAGACATGAAGAGTGCAGATCGACATTGAAAATCACATTTTACCGTAAAAATCTAAATGAAATAAGATAATATTGTAATATTGTAATTTTTTGATGCCTGTGTTTTATCAGTGAAACTTGTTTCAGTGCCAATACAACTTTTGCTAATACAAATATTTCAATGCCTATGTTTTCCATTTTCAGTTCAGGTTTTCAATGCCAGATTTTAGTGTCAAAATTTAACTGCCAATGTTATAGCCCCATTCACTGACATCATAAATATGGAAATGAAAGCTATTTGATACTATGAAAAAATAATAGTGATAGATTGAAATCACACATTTCCCAAATAAAGACAATCTATGTTGATTTCGGCAAAAAAATCTACCTTCCTGTTGAAATTCAATAGCTTGATCACGCCTTCAAATGAGACAAATTTTAATGTTGAGAAAAACCTGACAACTTGATACAGCATCACACAATAAACCTAAATGTAAGGGATGGAGGGATAGGTAAGATGGAGTGACCTGAAGCCTGCTCTATGAAGCGAGGTTACTGGCTCATCGGGGTAACTTAGTGACGTCGGGTGTAACTTCCTGATTATCTTGTGCTACGCAAGATGGACATGTTTTACCTGAGGTTTGCTGCCATGGCAGTTTATGCTGCATCTTTATACCGCTCCAAACAGGTTATGTTCATTGTTAACTCTGTGCTGTGCTATCCTATGTAAGTACCACTCCACATTTGGAAGACCCAATTGATATTGGTACAAGGAGTGTAGCAAAGCTAGAATAATACACATGATTTTAAATATCTTAACAATGAATCCATGAGATCCCCTTGCTAGATCCCCCTACACCAGAAAGATTTGACCAGACACCAAAAATAAAGTTTTCAGTTAGACTGTTATTCATTTATTCAGTTATCTATTCCTTTATACTGCCTTGAATTTGCTGCTTTAAAACCTGTCTCTACACTGTCAGGAAAATAGTTGGGGGCCAATACTGACTTCAAGTGCACTGGCTTCGAAATGGTCAAACTTAATTTCAATCAATTTTTTTTCAATTCAAGTATCTTGTAATTTTAGTGTAAAAAATACAAAAAGACTTTGACATCCTCCCAAAATGCATATTCATAAAAGTATCAGTCAATGATTCTTGATTGACCTGCCATTTAATATAAACACAATGCTGCATACAGTTATTTTTAATTTTCTGCAGTAGCTAGCAGAGAACTACTGATTAAAAATGTTGTTTTAGAGATGGAGGTGCAGAAATGAGAGAAGCAGAGAGTGGAAAGTCTAGTGGTCTTCTCTATGGAATCATGAGTTTTCTTCAAAATGATTAGTATTCTATATTAGTATTCTGTCACAATTATTTAAAATAGAATTGTTCCTGTTCACAGTGAAGATGTATAATCCATTTACTGGATTACGAAATCATAAGTCTTCAGAGTTGTTTTCTGTGCTCTTTGAAATTAAATGAATGACCTGAAACTGTTTTTTGTGAGGTGATTAAAAGGTATTTTCACATTTAACATGATCAAACTTTATTAACCTTTCCACAGACATGTGAAAGTAGTTGCGTCTAATACATGTGACTATCCTCCAATCCCTTCATGTCAGAGTAATATACGGTTCATATTATGGATATCTGCAACAAGGAATCAGGAATTCAGCATTTCAACGTCTTCAGCATAACTGTTTAAAACAATGACATGAAACTCTTACAGATTAATGAAGGGATTTCTATCACTGTTTCCAATCAGCTAGCATCAATATACTTGAGTTGGTGCACAGTCCAGTCATTTTACATAGAAAGACTCAAAATTGTCTATTATGTGTAAGTCCTGACACTCAGTGTTAGGACTTTTATATAACAGACAAGTTGTAGGAGTAGAATATAACACCTTTTACAATGATGGGCTGTGAGCTGTAGACTCCAACAGATATAGATGAATGCCTCAAAAAGAGCTGAATTAAAATCCAAATATACTGTATCACTTTCAGACCTCAGAGAGACCCCAGATATGGATGACTAGTGACTACAACTACTGTCTGTAGCTGCAGAAAGAAGCACAACGTGCTCCACTGCAAGTGTTCAGAGACCAAAATGCTCTCTCTGTCTCATCCTCTCACCCCTCCATCCATCTGTCTCCCTCTCTGTGGGGTTATGGAAATTCTCTACTTTCTGTTGTTTCTGCCTCTGCCTACCCTAACTAGTCAGACAACAGCATTAATATGCCATACAGCCAGCACACAGTCCACTTCTACAGCAGTTCTGTAATGACCCTTGAATCATGGCAGGTCCTCTTGACAGCCAGCAGGCCCATAAAATAAACAATGTCCACCGATACACAAAGTATTACACAGAGTACATTCCAAGGCTGCATACATACATACATGCAGACCTTATCTGGTGATGTAGGTGGTGTGTGAGAACTGTTAATTTATGTTAAGGACAAAAGAACTGTCATCCCTACAAACACATAATATCCTGGCAATGTTGAAATTGTGATGTTTTATTTGTGATGTGGTTATGACATCACTACAACAGTACAGATACAACATACCATTGTTTACGTTGTTCTTACGTCGTCGAAATGTTATAGCACAACTGTTATTTCTGTGGAACTTTACAATGTCTTTTCAATGTCCTCTGCACAACGTTTTCTGTACTTTACACGTTATTGCTATGTTGCATCTTTGCACAGATATGTCAGAATATGCTTAATTTTATTTATTTATTTATTTATTTTTTGGCTTTTTGAACTGTTTTACAATTTACAACTGAGTGTAAACATAGGTTCTGAGACAGTGATGTAAATAAAATTTTCACCCAAATTTACCCAAACAAGTTTTCCCAATTAAAACGGTTCATGTGTGCTAGTGTAAAAACTGTCAACCGCACTGGTGTGGACTACAAACTGAACATGCCTGAAACAGTGGTCTGAATAATGAGTCAAAATATGTTAAAACTGTTGTGCATGTATCCTACTCTGTATACTTTGTCAGTTCATTAAGTCTATATCGAACTATATCTATATTGTGACAAGTCCCGTAGTAATCAGTCCATTAGTGTAACGTGGTCAGTTTGCAGTCTAGTGTGGTTAGCTTAGATCTGGAAATTTGTTTTGAATTACGTAGAAATATGGGGGAAGACCACATGACACCCTGCCAATTAAGTATTTTTACAAGGTTAATCCCCCATTTTAGAACAACACATTTCAGGCACTCAGGTATTAATACTTATTAAACCTTGTATGTATATATGAGCTGTCTGTGTGCTCCAGTGAATTTTATTCATGTTCTCTCCTCAGATGCTGGAGCTGTGGAGAAGGATGTAGAAGTTCAATTCATGGAGGTCCTTAAGCATGCTCTTCAAAAAGTCACAAGACAGGTATTTATAATTATTGTATTGTAATATTTTTGCTATTATCAGACATTGTCCTACAGATTGTGAAAAGTGCATGACTAAGAAAAACATGTACTTTTTTCTTTGAAACTTCATTCCTTAGATTGAGGCAGCACATAGACCCATGGCTCCACAGACTGATGACAGTGACTGTTGTTAATTGAATCCACCTTTCAAACGTTCACTTTATGTTCCAAATTCGGTTACAGTTTCGCATTCAATAATATACAGAATATTAACCAAAGAAACGCCAAGTCTCTGACATTTTTTTTTGTTACACAAATTCCACTGAATGAAGCCATTAAATATTTAGTGCATGATTTTAAGCTATTATATTTCACAGATTAACATTAAATTCAGAAATGTACTGTGGTATTCAAAAGGCATAATATATTATATTAATATATTATGTTCCCTGTGTGTATTTTGACGGTACTGTACTAGTTGAGGTGAGCAAGGATAGTTTTTCATAGTATGGAATGAGCAAAATAGAAAGTGGCACGGTGTAGCAACAGCGTTTCAAATGATGTTCTGATGACAACACTCTGGAATTTCACTTTGTAAGTTGCTATGACATAAAGTGACGTTCCCACAATGTATATTGTTGTGAAAAGAATGTCGCAGCAACGATCTTGCAATGCCACTCAGTTAGTATGTATATTTATATGTGATAATCTTTGCAGCTGTGTGTGTGTGTGTGTGTTTGTGTTTGTAGGCCTCACTATGTTTAATGAATCACACCTCAATTCCAGTACAAGGATAGAACATGGTGTGTCTAACTTGGAAAATCAAAAAGTCTACATGCATACAGTACATACAGCATATCATAATATTTCTATACTTCTATCATTCTTTCATTACCTATCATTTTCATAATTGTCACTCAGATGATTGTATTATCTTATTTCACAGAATAAAAGATACCGAATCTTGAATGCAGAAAATGCATGAAGAATGATACATTTCAGTATGTTTCATTCACACATCTTGTTGTTTGCAAAGTTTTGTTTGTAATCAACAAAGCCTTATCTTACTTTACAGCCACAATACAAATAATGGCTGAAAATGTTGAGCAGCATGACTAAAGTCGTACTAATGTATGTATGGATTGATTCACTCAGAAAGGATGGGTTCAATAGTGGACAGGAATCTCAGTTGGCCTTGAACAAAATGATGGGGTGCCAATATCACAAAGGCCAGAGTTGATCTAATCTCGCCCTTCCAACTGCAAATTTTTCAGCATATGTTAAAAAGGCCTGAGCCACTTGCCTTGTTATTTTCTTATATGCATTTTGCATTTTAATCCTATTTGTTGTGTTCAGGTGCATACACCAACTCTCCCATGAGATCTGCACTCGTGCGCGCGCACACACACACACACACACACACACACACACTCATCCAGCTTGGCATATACCCAGTCTAGGACACAGTCAATCAATCAGTATTACATTTCCCCCATTGTCCTTCAAGCCCATGCAGTCTATTTTATCCAGTCAGTCAAACACATATATACACACATGTACACACACAGACCTCTTTTCTCGTCTTTCATGCACACACACTGCACATAGGCCAAGGCTGCCATGCAAACTGATAAAAAAACAAAAAACTAAAAAAATATTAGAAGAGGTCTGGACTCACTAAGCTTCAACAAATTATATTATAGATTATGAGAGACAGGCCTTAATTTTTCATGTTTGTAGTTCCATGTATGTTAATAATAAGCCTCACTGCTAATAAGTTCCCATTTGTCATTTAAAAGTCCTCTGTCTCTTTCTGCAGCTGTTTCTGCCTCTGGAGCTGTAGAGTCTGATCTGTGTTGACAGGCCTCCTGCTGCTCCTACAAGCCCACTCAACACCTGCTGTTGTTATTTGTGTTACTACTGGTATTATTGCTACTGTTGTAATTATTACTTTTTTACCCCAACCCCGTCTTTCTCAACCCAACTGGTCGAGGCAGATGGCCGCCCACCCTGAGTCTGGTTCTGTCTGTCGCCACTGTTGGGTCTCTCTTTGTAAATATAATATAAAGTACAGTCTAGACCTGCTCTATATGAAAAGTGCCATGAGATAACCTTTGCTGTGGTACTATATAAATAAAATTGAATTGAATTTGTGCTGACTCTGGTACAAAATGGCTTTAACAGCTACAGCTATAAATTCTGTGGAATATGTTATTATGAAATGTCAACAACACGTTCAGTTTCATTACAGTGGTTACAGACAATGGTTAATGGTTTTGATAAATCATTTACATATTAGAAGTTTGCAATACAAATACAGGTATAATAAATACAATGCTGCCAGATTATGTTTTTTATCTGTACAATGAGGAAACATTGTCAATTAAGGTGCCTGGCTAGTTAGAAAATATGAATACTTTAAACATCTGCAAACCACTGGAAATCTATTTCATTTTATCCCTAACAGTTTCGAAGTTGTGCTTTGTACGCCCACCATCCTCTCTAACCACCTCCCTATAAATTCCACCAGGGAGAGTAAATGCAGGACTTCCCACAATTGACAAACTTTGCCAACATTATCCAGGCAGCAGTGACATTTTACAATGTGGCGATCCAAATTTGTAGTATATAAATATTATTTCTGGGAGAAATTTACCTTAATCATGTTATGGCAGTGAACTGGAGAATGTGTTCACATGTGCTGCAGTAAACTGATTGCTGTATAAATGGCACTGATATACTGATATAAGACAAAAAGTACTTGAACTTGAGGGTAGAGTGAGTGGACAGACAAATTGTCCAATGTTCAGTTATGGAAACTAAAAGTTGTTGATGCTACAAATTTTATTTAATATCATAATATAAATTTAAGTTGGCCTTTGAATTTAATTACTTTAAATACACGGATACTCACTACAAATAATAATGTTACCTTTCGTCATGCCATGCTGCTGTCACTGATACTTCCCCTGTCTGAAGTTTCTGTTATGAACATGCTTTCTTGTACTATAAAAATCCCATTAGAATCCTGGTCACACTTACACAGATCCAGGAATGATGCACTTAATATGTGTGTCATTCGTATTTTACAATAATTTCGGTCCTGTGTGTAACTATGAATGTGTGGTTGTTTTGGTGCATAGTGAGAATGTACTAAAGAAACTCATTTATTCTTGCATGGAAGTATAGATGTACAACATTCATGCATGTGGAGGTCATGCATACACACCCATGACGCATGTCGAGGTCATCTGTCACTTCTATGAATGGGATTTGCACACAATAAACTTGTAGCTGAGCCCAGCAATGGAGATGGAGTGCGCTGTTAGCTGGCCAGGATTTATGGAGGCCGATTCAGCTGATGGGTGCTAGGAAAAGCTATCTGAAAAACGGGTGATTCATCACTCTTACATCCTGCCTTAGATCCTGTTTTACTCCCTCTACAAAATAGATTAAATGCAGTCATAATTATTCCAGAAGAAGGCTTAACCTCATGCACTCTTGGTTACAGGTGGGATTTTTTCATTTTTCATAGGATGGAGGTGAAAGGAGTGCAGAGAGAGGTGAGGGAAGGGAGAGAATTAGGAACACCTGGACAAATGCAAAGTGGAGTCATGGATACAAACTGCACTGTGAATGAATACCTGTAGATCTCAATCATCAGAAGGATTCATATAATGAGAAGAGGAAGGTATAAACAGAAACAAAAATCGAGATAATACAGGCATGGTTGATTTTCACTTTTTTCCCACCCCTTTGTCCATGCATCAATCTCTCCCTTCTCCTGGGAGAAAGGGAGGCATATGGTGTTGTTTAGGATTGGCAAACTTTAGAGGTACATTTAAGACTGCTCTACGCACTTGCATGTACACATGCAAGTATGTTTTCTAATACTTCTATCCATGTAAGGACCAGAGCTGGCTAACAAAGCTGACAATGCATAACAGAGCAAAAACTAAGCCATGAGGTCCAAGGAATTGCCTGCAGAGCTCATAGACAGGATCGTGTTGGGGCACAGATCTGAGGGAAGGCCACAAAAAACTTTCCTGTTTGTCACAGTAATTTAGCACAGTAAATACTACCTTAGATGTGAAGCAAAATAACATCATAACAATAACAGATGCATTGAAAGTCTGACTCATCTGCCTGTTGCAGGCTAAAATTTGATAAATATCTGTGTATTCAAAGCCAAATTAAGAAGGGCTGACATTCCTTATTATAAATGAACTGTAGGTTATTGACACACTGTCACAATCTAAAGAAGTGTGCTCATACTTGATTATGTTGTTTGGGAATGGACCAGAATGTGGAGAATGTAAGAAAGAAGAGGGAAGGGAGAGGAAAGGAAGGAAGAGAAGAGAGGAAGACAACTGAAAGAGACCATAGTTACAACAGTAAGTAAACAGCTCTGCCTAGCAAATGTGCTGCTGCTCTCAGGGTTTGGATATGCAGGTCATCGCATATCTCAGCCAGCATGAACATACATCCTCACACAAACAAGCATAAATGCTACAACAGACTTGGGTTTGCATCCACAGTCCTGTCTATGGTTTAGGTGACAAATGCACATTGGTTAAGGTTAGGAAAAGATGGTAATTTTGGTTAAATACAAATAAACACATGGTATAGTGTCAGAAGTCACTGTGAACATTTATGGTATTAACCAGCATCTATCCCTACTCCTAACCAAGTGCTGTGAGAGTCTCAACATAATGATGAAAAATGCATAATGCAATATCAACTAGAAGTTGATATTGTACTGAGAGGTCAATAGAGAACATTTTACAGATTTGTTCAGTATCACTTCATATTTGTGTAAACATTTCCTCAACACGTTAATAGAAAATGAAATCCAGTTGCAACTATGTTTCCTGCAAAATGTATTTATTGTTGCAAATTGTATATAGATGTAATAAATAGGAGACTGGTGATACTGGGATTACAGGAAGGCAGACACTTCTTGTTTGGTTGGGTTGGTGGATTGAGGCATAGATGGTGGGCTGAAAGGGACTATGGTTGCAAAATTTTTTCTTCTTAATTTAAACATAATTGAAAAAAAATTATCTTGCAGCATAATCTTGGTTAAAACAACCAGATCTAATGTAAAATTCTTTTGAACTTTTTACTGCAGGGCTATTGAGGCCACACCCTCTGCATGCACTGTGCACTCCTCCATCACATGCACAGATCATTTCTAGAATCTAGACTATTGAAGCCATGGTACTGCATCTGAGCTCATGAATTACAGCCAGTCAAGTAAGGTTTGATGATATTACTGGGGTAAATATATTTGATCTATGGTATTAAAGTCTATACAGTAGCTAGCTAGCCGGCAAATCACAAATGCTAATTGTAAACTAGCTAACACCATTTCACTGAATTTATGAGGCTAAAGAATCCATTTAAATTCTACTCACAAGTAATTAAAGTCAAAAATGTAATTTTTAAAATTTAAGATTAGTTTGCATGCATATCATCTTATGACAAAACAAATGTTAATGTTTACATATGATATAGTTTTTACAAATTATCCAAATTTCCAATTAATTCTCTTAAATTCCTGTTAATTCCCATTTATTCCTGTTAATTCCAATAGAAACTTTCCAACTTGGAATATTAAAAAATTACCCAGCTTAACTTCCCATGGAAAGTCATGGAAACTGGAAATTTTCCCCTTTTCTACCTTAGAGGGGACAGAGGCAGAAAAGCAGCAAAACAGGGAAGGATATATAAAAGAGACAGATGTGGGGAATGAACAGATTTCACATTAATAAGCAAAAAGGAGAGCAGCTAAGGGGAGTGGACAGTCTCAATACTTCTATCAAATGAAGCCAAGAAGCCATGAAGCCTGTTATGCTAACAACATTAGCATAGCTCTCAGCATGATAGTGTGGCTGGAGTTGCTAGCTAAGACCTAAGAACCACCTTGGTAATGACATAATATATGAGCTTTTGGATGGTTAAAGAGGGTGAAAATTTGCATTCACTACACAAGAAGGAGCAGGTTACTCAGCTGGATCCTGTGAGCAGTAGATGTCTCCTGGCTGCTACAACTTAAATCTGAACTGTTGACACCAGCCAGAGCACAAAGTTAGACTAAAAGCCACCCACAGCCTTTCTCTTCTATTCACGTTTGCTCTGTACCCATGCTTCATGGACTTAAAGTAAAGTAAAATCTATCATTTTATTTTTGGTTCAACCATATTATTTTTTAAATTTCATTTGCAAGGAATGTCTGCATGTGGTAAACTAAGGTTATTTTTCACTGAATACAAGGGATCATTCAGGGAAAATTAAGTGACAAATTTATTTTTTTTTCAATTTTTTTCTAAGTGACACTTTTTTTTCCTACAGTGTGAATATACAGATTCATACAGTTTCAGGGTTGAGACAATGCAGTGTGGACCCTGATATGTCTTTCACACATCGCATGGTGGGAAAGAAAAGGAAGGAAATAAAGATGAAAAAGGAAGTGTGGAAAGGCTTAACATTAATGATTCTAAAGTATAATATATCTTCTTCAGTGATTCTTTACCTGCATAAAATTCAGGACCATATACTGCTCCAACCACTGGATTCAGCTTCCAGCCTGTATAGGAGACACACACACACACACACACACACAGAGGGTGGATGTTAGCATTTCTGCATGAACTTCACATAAGAATACCAGTCTTTGGTGCTATGTTTGTCCATCCAATAATGAGATATACTGTATGCCTTTAATATGCTAAATTTCCAGATGTTGCTTTGAAGGATTTTGCAGTAACTTTGCTAGCTGATAGTTATATGTGTTTCCATAAAACATTTAGGAGTCTCGCATTGACTGTTGGATACAGCAGTGTGACAGATACTGAGCACACACAAAGATCACTCAGTCTTTAAATATTGTGTCATATTGTTTTATCAGTGAACTTTTAATTAGGAACCAACTGGGGCCTGTCCTTCTGCTCCTGCTTCTTCTTCTTCTCCTTGCATACATAGGTGTGTGTGTGTGTGTATTTGCGTATGTGGAGGTTTGGGGCCTGATGATAGTTATGAATGGAAAACCCTTCAGGGCTGATTCTCTCTCTCAGACAGATAAAGTGTGCATTTGAGTGCATGTGTGTGTGGGTGTTTGACTGGCTATTTAATTCCCTCCCTTGTTCATCCATGAATGACTCCATGAATGACTTCTGGCTCTTTTTATTGCCTATTTTCATTTACCCATTCACTCTCGCGTCCATCTTCCAAATTCTCTGTCTCCCTGCTTTAACAACCCCTCCACACCCCTGCCTGCCCTTTTCCCTTTACCCCAGTAAGAAAAGATTTTACTTGGCTATTTGTGTGATATTTCAAACCAAATCGACTTCCTCTGACAAATATTGATTTCATTAATCAAATGTGAACAACTCTCTGAAGGCAAGAATGTGCTTCCATATACAGCTTTTGGTTTCACTTCCATTCAAAGTGCAAACTCAGTGGCTAGAAATAGACTATAATGATTTACTTCTCATAAATATTGGTCTGATACTGCTAGGTCTGAATAATAGGTTTGATACTGCTAGTGAAATGAAATGATGGGTAAGAAAATAAGAGAGTGAGAACAATGGGTGAAACAAATGACTAGGAGAAGAAAGCATATGAGTGGGGGAAATTATAGGACAGCAGCAATTAGAAGATAATGCAAAGGAGCTTGGAAGATATGAAAATAATGCTTAAGTCTCACCGTTTGTGTAAGGGTTTGCCACCTTTTTGTTGGTCATTACTCTGGCTGTGGCATTGTTGACCTGTTAGCAGATGGACAGAAATTAATGTAAGGCAGATACACACACACACACACACACAAATGGGCAAACATTGTGCATAGCATGGGTAATCAACATAATAATTACTCTCCATGCCATGCTGGAATTTTAGCGTTTCAGCAAGAGAGGCTACATGCAGCGAGTCAAACATCTGATGCACAGCAACATAACATTCAAGAACAACTTCTCCAATCTAAATGGCCATGCAGGTCATATATCCCTATCATCTGATACAACCCTGATAGTTTCCGGCACTGATGCGAGTGGGAGCCATTTCAGCAGCTCCGTGTGTGCTTTGCTATTTATGTACACCATGCACCTTAAATATGGCATTCTGTTTGCACTGGACTTTGCACTGGACTTGAAGTTTCTTCACTGTTTTTTATTAGCACTGTTTTTTTTTTATTATTATTATTCCCAGTATTTATTGCATGCCTTCGACCTTTTATCTTAAGTCTGTTGATGCTGCTGGAACCGCAAATTTCCCGTGCGGATTAATAAAGTATCTATCTAATCTATCTAATCTGACCCATAGGAGCATTTCCTGAATTAGTACCCCCTACAGCAGCTGGAGATATGCCACAGATAATCTGTGCAATATCATTGTTGAATAAATAACCAACTCTTGTATGATGTGACAATGCTATAGTAAAGGTTTGGTTGGGCACAAAACTAAGATGGTTAGGTTTAAAGAGAGATCAGGGTTTGGGTTCAAATTAGTGCTTTGTTACATTTTGAGGACATTTGTTGTCATTGTTACCACAATAAACACATGGTTAGGGTAGTAGATCAATGTATTAATGTTAACTGTTGTTTGGAAACAGGACATGAACAGAAGTTAAAGTCCATCAGGTCATCCTGACCTCCTTTGTACATGGACCTTGTCTGTATTGTATTTTGTATTGTTTTTCATTTTATTTTCATGTCAGTGCCCAATCCTCATAGAGACTCCAAACGTAGTTACAGTGGTCAAACATTTCATTACAAAAATACAGGTGAGCTTGGATTTATATATAACAAAAAAAAAAAAAAAAAAAAAAAAAAAAAAAATGTTGCCTGACTTCTGCCTTTGCTCCCATCATTATTACTACAGTCTTGGTCACTTCAACATAAGAATTTTTTTGGGGGGGTATTTTGTGAAAAACCTGATACTGTCATGCATAACCACTGTTGTTTACCGATAAAACATAACTGTGTTGTAATAAAAACAACCTATGGGGTCATTTTGTATGGGAGGACAAATAAGTGAGAAATTTCAAGGAGAAAAAATGTGAATGAGAAATTTCAAACAAAATAAAAAAAAAAATGTAATGAATACACACAGACACTGCAGTTTGGGGTTCAAAGTCACACACGTCTAATTTTAGAAGAAGTTGAATTTTTGAAAAAAAAAAAATGAACTCCAGTTTTGGTAGGTGTGCTTGTTTCACAATGCATTTCTTAGAATAATCAATGAATGGTGGTGGCACAGCCTATATCCATCTTCTGTGCTCTGATACAAACAGCCTGCTTTTGGTGATTTGCAGGTAAAAAGCTTGAGATTAAAACAGACCTATATTTGGCTAAGTGAGGTGACTTTGATTGAGGGAGTTGATTTGCAAAGCCACAAAATACAGTGAAGGTTGCAAAACATTGCAGTGCCACCCTTCATGTGCACCTAGTATTACATTAATTTGAATGCTATGCCTCCTGTTGCTATCTAGATGTGAACATTGGATCACACTTTATTTTACACATTTAATCTCTGTTAATAACTTCATAGTAGAATACTAAATCATTTTAAAACAGCCCTTAAGCAGAAACATGACATGAGGAAACAGTGCTGGTCAACATATTTTCCAAGCCAAATGTAAATATGTCAGTATCCAATTTGTTTTCTAATACTATTTGGTCTTGCAATATAATATCTGCTCATAGTGAATTTGACAAATAGAGAGAGACTATGAGAGACTATGTGTTTACTTTATTGAAATCTAAACTAAACCAATGCATTTTTCTTTTTGCCAGCAGCATTTCTATTTCTTCAAAGATGTTAATGGTAAAACATAGCATTAGTGTATAGACATAATTTCTAAGAGACAGGGCTGCTGCAACGAGTTTATGGGTTTGACAGGTTGTTTCTTTTCCTCTGTGAGATGAACCCTAATGAGTTAAAATGGAATAATGAAGGGAAAGATTTTGCTCTCCATGAAAGAGGATAGTGACATTAAAATGGGACACTGACTGCTAAGGTTTGATGGCAGCATGTTTTAACAAGGTGTGAGGCACACTGGCAGATCACTGATTGTCATTTGGAAGGAGTTCATTTTAACCAAGGGATATTTAACTCAAATCAAAAAACCACTGCATTGCACGCACATGCCACAGACACAAACGCACATGACAAAATCCAGCTTGAGCAAAGTAGAGTTCAACATTTATGCCACAAAACACTGGAAAACACTCACATATTATTGAATTGATCTGTCTTTCTTTTTGTCACACACACTTACGGATCAGGGTTCGGCATGCAGTGGTCAAGGTGCAGCAGGCAGGTGGGAGAGAAGAAATGGATGTAGGAAGAAAAGGAGGGGAGAGAGTACTGCAGGAAACATCAGGTGGCAGAGAAAGGAAAGAGAGAGTCAGGGGGAGGAGGGGAGTAAAGAAGAAGAAGGGGTACAGGAAGTAAGGAGAGACATGAAAAGGAAGGCACCTCTATTTTTCGTCCTTCTACGATTGTACCATTTAGTTTCTCCCGTGCACGATCAGCATCTGCACTCGTTTCAAATGTTACAAACCCAAAGCCCTGCAGTGGCAAGGAGGTGGGTTTGAAAATCAAACGACAAAGGAAAGAAGTCCAGAAATTAAATGATGTAGCAAATGGGGAAAGGAAGAGAGAAGAAAAAGACACAAAGCACTGATGAGAGAGCTGCAGGTCAGGAGGTGGTCTAGATCTAGAGGCAGAGGCCAGAGAGACATCAGGCTAGTTAGACAAACATGAGAAACAGAGCTTAAGTTAGAGTAAGGAACGTTGGGAACACAGGACATCAAACCACAGACAAGAACTCTGATTATACATATACTAAATTACATTGTACAGTATAGATTAAATTATCACCTCATCACAGTGTGTATATGTGTGCATGATTTTTTTAAATTCTCTGTTCATTCTAGCACTACAGAATCCACTCTACAGGCTGCACAGGCAGTTACAGAAACAACTGGACCTAACTGAATTAGCAGATCAAATGAAAGCCTCCGCACACAGAATAGAGTTTGGGATGTGCGCGCGCGCGTGTGTGTGTGTGTGTGTGTGTGTGTGTGCGCGCGCGCGTGCATGTGTGTGCGCATTGTAAGGTGCAGCTGCTCTGCTGGTGTGCAGAGCAGGTAAGTGCGATATGATTACAATCTCCACAGGATCAGTCAGTCCCAACTCTCTGAGCCCCAGGATGCAGCTTGCTCATGACACCTTGGCTGTGGTCGAAAAAAAAAAAATCTCCTTCTTCCTTAACCTAGATGGAAGATGTCATGAAGTCAAGACAAGATGTGAAGGAGAATTCATAAGGGGTGATGGAAAGACAACTACAGTGCTGTTAGCTACAAATCAAGCAAGGCTTCCTGTCCAAAACAGAATCATGCCACCTAAGAATAGATATTCATTTAAATATAGGGTATATTTAACCATCAATTACTCCTATTAAGTAAAAACAAAATATATATTGTTGTAAAAAAAAGAGAGACGGTTGAGCCATTGAAATAATAGTTAAATAATGAATTTTGCAAGTGCCCAGAGTAAATTATATTCATATATAAGAAAATGTAGTTTTTTAGGGCATTCCATAATGGGTGAACTCATTAAAATGACACATATGTACATAGTATTTTGTTATGATGATGATAATAACTACAAATTCAATATGTTTATTCTTTATGATGACTTTTAACTAGGTCTGAAAGAAGTCTATAAGTTTTGGATCGTGTCAGAAGCAAATGATGAGTGTGAGGGACAAAAAAAATTAAGTATAAATAAATAAATGAATGAATGAATAAATAAATGTAGAAATAAATAAATAAAAATAGAAACATAAATAAATAAATAATAGACAAATAAATAAAAATAGAAACATAAATAAATAAATAATAGACAAATAAATAAATGTAGAAACAGCATTCTGCACTACCAAATATATTTATTTTGCATTTATTTTTTCTTATGTCATTTTTGTCCCTCATAACAAGCAAATAATAAATCCTCTGCTGTTTCTACATGTCTGTGGGTCTGCTGTGGTAAAACTACAGTGGTGCATTGAACACTGCAGCTTCAGGGAAAGGATTCTCTCCTTTTCTTTCATAAAGGAAGGTCCAGTGTATCCTAAGCTAAAGGAAATTAGATAGGAAGTACTGAAGGTCCTTTCCTTAACATTTTGGAAATTCAACCAGCTCTCATCATGGCTGCTACTTTGATACTACCAGGTCATATCACTCAGTTAAGAATCTTACTACGCCTAAAGGACTTTTCGACTGCAGCCCCATCTATCTACTGTATATGTTTCTGTGTTGATAAGATAAACTTGTTTCTCAATCTCTCATCTAGCACCACAGCCACAGTACAGTTGTTTAGAAACAGTTTTCAGCCATTTGGCTCCATCCTGTTCACTGTCACCCATTGAGGTGGTATCTGCTAAGGCTTATTGTTGAGGCCAAAGTGGAGGTGTAACTCTTCGTATGAAAAGATGATACTTTCAAAAGACATACAGGCCTCTAGTTTCACAGTGATAAAGTAGTGATAACTGAAGGTAAAGCTACACTGGCCACAAGCTATAAAATACTGATGACAGTGAAATACCATAAGAATAACATAAAATATCATGGTAATGTTAATCAAAAAGAATGTAAGTTCTAAGTCCCCATGAGGAAATCATAGGAATATTCTGTGATTCTATAATGCCTAAAATCAAGTAAATAAACTAGTGCCCCAGATTTTTTCTGCATTTTTTACCCACTCAATGCTTTCATTTTTTATTTAGTTCTGTTCAGTCATATCCCTGCTGCTGCATCCCCTGCAGCTTTCATGACGAAGATATATAATAATCATAATTTGCACATAATGCACATTCAAATGAAACTGGTGTAATAACCCACCGATGGAAACAAAATTTGAGTGTAATGATATGCACACTACCTAGATTTAAGATGATGCCTGAGTGTTCCTCCTTTGGTGTCTTCAGGTAAATGTGATGAGTTTGTTTGGAGGCTGATGGATGTCAATAAAGTTCTCCACCTTAGTGCCACTTTTTCAGTCTTGCATCACAAATCTAGTGGCCCCAGACTGAGGAAGGTGATGGGAAAGATGTTTATGAAGTCCTCTTAAAAAATGTTTTCTGTTCATGAAAAAAAAAATCAGGATACAACCCATGGCCTTGGTGGCTGGCGTTCAGCTCCACCCAGCTGTTGCCCGTCTTGTCTTTTTCTACAGTCTATGGTTATATTGTCCCCTGTACATTGTCTAATTGAGATCATTTCTGGCTACTGACATGAGTTTTGATGAACAGAGGAGTCCTGTTTCTCAAACCCCTGTGGAGACCTGGAACTTGTTTAAGAAACACTAGTGTTTTTTTTTGTCCATTTCATTAGCTACATAACGCAGTCTAAATGTTCTCTCTCAATCCCCTTCCTATGCTCACAGGACCTGTCTTGGATTGCGTTCTGGCTGCACCCCGACCCCATCGCTGTTTCACTGTATAATGGAAATTTTTCAGGAGTAGAGCGTCTGTTCTGAATTCATGTTTGCAGCTTGTTTAGTTGCTTTGTGACTATGCTTGAATATGATAACCCATTGTGCCTCAAATCTTTTCTGTGTTAACTATTTTTAAATGTCAGTATAGCTGATCTCATAACGCAGCTGCTATCAGTAGTAGCTAGTAGTAGATCAGCTGACCTGCTGGTCAACACAGTACTTTATTTATGCATCATGGTCATATTTCACACTGTTTCCAACATCTAACTACAGACAAACAATATATATATATATATATATATATATATATATATATTTATATATCATCCACTGTACTGAGACAAACATAGATCTCGAGATCTCGAGAAAATTTCTCAAGATCTTGCAAAAGGACATCTTTTTTTTCAACCTTCAGATTGTTTTTTCTCCATGTCCATGTTCCTCCAAGGCTCCACACTGCAGTGAGAGGTTACTTTCCCCCTTTATAAATAAAGCTTCAGTTGTTATTACCTGTTAATATTAGAAACAACTAACCTCTAAGAACTTGTGGGGGTGCTGCAACCTGATTTTTCAATTTAGTGATGCGTAAATCAAACATTTAAAACATTTAATGAACACATACATTACTACATGGCTAAACTTACAAACAGCTGATGCAATCAGCTCCAGAACAGTAAATTTAAAAACTTTATGAAATGGCTAGAGGGTAAATTACTGTGGTATCTGGTGATATAAATGAGGACAATAGATATACAATATATAAAAATGATGCAGTTCTATTTTAATTTGACCTTGGTTCCATCTTTTGAGTGTGTCACGAGGTCAGCTCTGTCTATCTCTGTGTTGCCTGTGCCTCCCCCTTGCACTCTGTCACTTCTGCTGGGTCTGCCTGCTTGCCACTCCACACCTGCCTTGCTGCTGCAATCAAGCTCATCTGGTTCCCATCAGCTCATCACTCAGGTTGCACTTAATCCCTGCTCCTGCCCTTAGTCCCTGCCGGATTGTCACTCCATGCACACGGTTTGCGTAGAGAGAAGTTCGGCTCATCTTAGCTCAAGAATCTGCATTAGCAGTAGTGCCAATTAGAACATTTCCTAACCTGTTTCTTCTGTTCAGTTCCTGCCTGCCTGCCTGCCATTCCCTCAACTTTCCAATCGGAACCAGCACCTCCAGCAGCACAACTTCCCCCCCGGATCTTTTCAACTGCCACCGCACTCCTTCTTAGACCAGCACACCCCCAACCCCTCTCCACCACAAGTTCCTTTAATAAACTTTATTTTTCCTGCAGTCCATGTTCTGCTTTTTGGGGTTCCTTGCTCAGGCGTGGCAGAGTGTATTCTAATATTTCATACTGTCTTGGATTCTAACTGGGTGTAGTATATTAGCATACTGTTTATGCTTACTTTAGCACTAAGCTAACCAGGCAAGACAGTGTGTTTGCAGACTATGTGAATCCCAATGGGAGCGATTCATTGTATGTCACAACAGTTTGGTGAGGTGTAAAAGCAGCCTGGAGGCAAGTGTCACTGATAGGTCCATAATTACTATTAGACAGAGGGAAACATTGAGAGGAGTGGAGGACTACAAGAGAAAAGGAGACCAGGGGACAAACAGTCAGATAGAAAATGTGTGTGAGGCAGCGTTCACTTACCTTGGAGCCTCGCTCGTTAAAAATGATCTCCACATCTAAAATCTTGCCAAATTGCTGGGGGTTGGGGGGGGCAAGGAATGAGGAGAAAAGCAGAAAGAGGAAGGCAATAATTAGAACATGTTAGCCTGCATTGTTTTCTCGTACTCTGAAATGAAAACAATCTTACCCAGTAAACCCTCCCCCTCACTGCTAAAGGTCAAGCAGTCAATGCTCTGAATTAACAAACTCCTCTTTATCCTACAATGAGATTAATAAAATATCCATTTACTCTTAATGCAGTTTAATGTGGTGTTTGCTCTTCTGTGGTAATAAAGAGATGTGTGTGTGCACGTGCGTGTTGGGGACTAGGGCTATGCAGTGTTAATGAGCTTGACAATGGTGGATGCAGGCACTATAGCAGTGCATGCACCGCTGATCTTAATGATGCCCATCATCTTGCTTTTCCTCTCCCCTTTCGAAACAAATAAATAAAAAATAAAACATAGAGAACAGAGCTGGAATGTTGTTAGTGGAGGCAAAAGCCACTCATTTAGAACAGGAAATGGGGTGTAGGAGGTAGGGCTGAGAGAGAGTTAAGGGATAGACCATGATAAACCATAGGTTTCTTTATCTGCTCACAGTGCAGACCATTATAGTAATTAACTGCCAAAACCCTCTCTCACCAATCTAACAATGCGATTGGTACCTATAGGTTGCCTTCTTATCTAGTTCTTAATGGTCTTGATTAGCTCCATGCTTCACTTTAATTGACTAATTACATAGGCTTGGTGCTAGTGACCACACCTTCCAGTACATGGTGGTGAATGTGTGGCCGTTATACTTGTTCTTGGGTTTATATAGGGTAAGACATAGCCCCACACCAACACTCCAACACCTGCTGCAGGAAATAAAACCTACACCATGATAAGGTTTTTAGCCTTATCATGGGCTTGAATGTATAGTAGCAATATGGAATCCCAAGAAAATAGGATTAAACCTGTGCAACACAGTGTTATCACACATGGTCTGTCAGCATGGTTGACCTATGACACCATATAGGTTACTCCCCCAACAACATCAACAACAGTATATTCTCTTTTGATATTTTTTTTAAATATCAGAACACCTCTTTGAAATAAAGCATTGTATGTGTTCTCTCTCTGATCATTCTATCCTTCTCCTTCTTGTCATCCTCAGTCTTTTAGTTAGACTGAGGAGCTGCTAAAATAATTTTATTACCCAGTGTTGGATTTTGGTCTTTTTATAATATCTGTGTTGTTACAATTACAAAAAAGAAAATGAAGTCCCTTTTCTATTTTGTATCTGTCATTTTTGAAAATGCAAACAAAGTTGAGCTGTTGAGCTGTTTTTGTTTTTCCCCTCTGTTTCTCAAAGGAAAGATGAAGACTCTCACTTTTGTTTTTTGACAATAACACTCAGTAAATGCTGAATTAATTTCATAGTATATTTAATTTAGAAAATAATTAACATCAGTGGAAAATAATAACCATTTTTAGTTCCACTAGAAATAAATATCACTTTCAAAAACTTAGATCAACAGAATGGAAGCTCAGTTTGAGCCGTCGCTGTAGGAGCAGCTGAGATGAACTCATGGCTATCTGGACTAACCTTGCCAGACAGTATGGTAATGCTCAGCCTTGTGCTCCCCATAGACCTTGAATCAAGCAGTTTATTTCAATAAATAAATAAACATGGAGCATGCAGCAGAGCAAAGGCAAGGTCACAGCCCCAGCATCAGCCCTGAAGATGAAATCCACCAGCAAAACACACATCAGATCATATACACACATGATTTGCATGTCACTCATGTTGCAGAACAACACAGTATTTTAGCTGGATATACGGATAATAATCATAAGTTGTGCCCTGGAAAAGAGGAAAATTTACAAAAGTTAATTTAATTAAAATATAAGGTAAAATGTAACAATTTAACTAAAAAAAAAAAAAAGATTTTTGAATGTATGCAAGATTTAATATTGGAGGCCTGTACTATGAAGGGATTTTAACCTACTTTGATTTAACTTGGGTTATTAAGAAAAGTCAGGGTTGATCAACCCTAGCTGCCCCAGTCTGTGTTAAACGGTGCTATGACAGTTGTTAAGATGTCAGTAAATTGAGTCGGTGTTAACTAAATTGGAGTTAGTTCATGTGCATAAAACGGGTGTGTACTGTATAGCTCTGATGAAGAGTGCACGTTAATTCTGTCAGTTTACGAGGAATTTAAAGAAATTCAAACTACAAAATGTAAAACCGCAGCTGTCAACAAAGCCAGGGAGATTTGTCATATGTTCCCTGGATACTTAATTTGTAATATGAGATGTAAGGACACGTAAAATATGTGATAAGTATTAGGATACTTGGATTACAGTCAACATGTTGGTCACGTCTGAAAATGAGCTGTTACTCAGTGTTAATAATGCCCGCCTTGAACACTCAGGCTGTATGACTGTAATGCTGTTATGTTAAATATGAACTTCATTTTAACAGTATTTCAGCCTCAGTGGAAATCTGAAGCGGGATGAAATATAAACATTCTATAATGTTATGTGGTACACATTCATAGTTCCTATCATTAATACTGCATATTTTGGTATGTAGTCTACAGTTACAACAGGCTGTCATATTGTCTTTCAGAACAATAATACCCCCACCCCTATTTAAAGGATTGTTCAAACTGATAATATGTAACACTAATGATGCTCAATTCTGCTGCTTGACTGTGAGAAAAAAGCAAAATAACTGAAATTGTAAATGGAAAAAGTGCAGCATAAAAAACACCATCCTTCGGTCCACATATCACTACCATCCACAACATAACTTGTAGTGGATGGTAGTGATATGATGGTCTTTAGACAACCCCCATCCTACGGAGTCAGACTCTCTCAGTCATTGTGCCAATATTGATTGGTTATTCCACCTGTGGGGCGGTAGTTATACAGGATAACACAGAGTTAACCACAAACATAAACTGCTTGGAAGCAGTTTAGAGATGCAGTGTAAATTATCATGGCAGCAGACCCCAGGTAAAACCTATCCACCTTTCACAGTACAGGTTGATCAGAAAGTTACACCCAGTGTCACTAAGTTACTCCTGAAGTTACTCTGATAAGCCCGTAACCTTGCCTCGTAGTATAGGCCTCCGGTTTCTTTGCTTTCTATTTCTGTTTGTGTGAGTTAGAGGCTTGGACTGCAGACAGCATGGACCAGAGCTCTCTGTCTGTGTCTCCCTCTCTCCACTGCTCTTTCTTTGGCTGGCTCTGTCTGGGTCTCTCACTTAAATGAGAGACTAATCCACAGTCTAGTTTTAGCCCAACTACATCTGTTTTCTTTTCCTCCTCCAGTAGAAGGTTGCATTTTACAGTATGTGTGTGTAAATCACAAGAGACCAGTGAATCATGACAAGGACAAGGTTTTGAGGACAAAGGGGGTTTGAATGCTCAAAATCCAGTTCACAGTGTGTGTGTGTTTTTCACAGTGATTATTTCTATTTTTATAAATGATGGTAAATGTTAGTTTGTATGATGTTGGTTAACCCTCTGAGACCCACATTAAGTGTTTTTTTCCATAAAGCTGTCATTTTTAACAGTATCATCAAGTTCCACATCCTACTTGAGTAAGAGTAGGATGTATCAAGTTAAAAATACTGGTAGTAGTTCAGATGAATTTATTATATCAATGTAAGGCACAGTAATTGAGTATCTTTACATTCATGTTTAATAGTGTGTGCATGTCATGGGGAAATTTTGTTTTGTTTTGTTTGTTCCTTATTTGGGTTAGTGTTGGGTAAGGCTCCAATTCCTAAACTACTGCAAGTCAGCTGCCTGCAATATTAGCTACCATGTAGTGGCTAGCAATGTGAATACTGTTGTGTAGGACTGGATTGTCAGCTCCAGTAGCAGGCATTCCACCCTGGACAATTTTATTTTAGGGAGCCCCAGAAACAAATTCATTCAAATTACTTTTTTTCTTCACTAAATTTTAGCATAACTTTGGAGCGTTACTTCATTCCCCGGCAGATAACCTATCATGACGTGCTTTGTATGGATGGATTTCTTAGGTAGTCTTTCATATGACATACGTAACCTCAACCCAAAAGCTGCCACACCCCCTGAAAGATTGTGTGTTGTCTCACCAGCAGGACATGGGACAGAGAGATTTTCAGGCAGCTGACACAAATCTGCAGGAGACTCTCTGAGCTACAGAAGGGGTGGTTTTCATCCTCCACCATGTTCTTAAACTACGGTCAACTGAAGGGGGGTTCTGGATATATTGGTATGGTAATTGCTATGACTGGCTGGTGAGCTAGTGATTATCTCTCGTAGCTGGACAACTGCTGTTGGGCATCTCAGCTCAGCTGAATTTATTTATAGATAAATGAAAGTATCCAGAAGCATGTATGGAGTAAAAGTACACATATTTCATCACAAATTTACTCGAGTAAGAGTAAAGTATTCTGCGAAATAACTACTCTTAGAAGTACAATTTATCAAAAGAAATTACTTGAGTACATGAAACAGAGTAAATGTAACTTGTTACTATCCACCGCTGTATGTCACTCAATAGAAACTCTGTGTGACAGAAGTAATTGGAACCTTATAGCTTCTTATCTTTGAGATAAACCCATTCTTTTGGGAAGTGTTCATGGGTGTTTTTCTGTTTTGCCAGGAATTTTCATTTTCTTCCCCCTTGCATATCCTTAAACATAATATTCATCATGGCAGTTCCTGTCCAGAATTACAAACAAGGGCACTTTAAAATGACTAATCAGTATTGCTTACAGGGAAAAGACATATATAGCACATAGATCTGTAGGTCTGTCTGGATAGCTTCTTAACACCTCTGTGAAAAATCACCTCCAAAGCCTCAGCTGCACTAAATATCTTACTTACTACTCTATTTTTTCTTAATCTGTTACTACAATAAACTTAGATCAACATGTCTTTGGTTTGAGCTCAGAATTATCAGCCTTGCTCCTGTTTGGGCCCACAGCCATGTAACACCATGACATCAGACACTCTAATTGGCTGTGAGGGTAACCACTGGAGTCAATAGGAGTGTCTGTTTCACAAACATGACTGGTGATGCCATCAACTAAGATGGCATATGAGAGTTGATCAAAACACATACAGATGGAAGGCATCAATGTGTAAGGCAAAAGCTGAGACCATTCAAATATTTTCCAACTTTTTATTTACTGACTGAAGTAAATGACTCACACAGATAAACTGACTTGTCAGAAGGTGCTGATTGATGGCTGCCTGGATTATGGTGACAGGCTAACATTTTTTTGAGCACTACATATATAGTCCACCTATCCACCAAATGTCCTTGGAATTTCCTCCTTTTCCCAGATCTAACTGCTCACCTGTTTCCCATTCCCAATCTTTGGAATGTCCCTGCCTACCTACACACCTGTTTTTAATTTCCATAATTTTCTCCCATGTATTTATATCAGGTTGTTTCTCTCCAGTCAGTTGCCAGATTGTTGCTAATGTCGCTTAGTGTTTACCTTTTTGCTGTTCATGCTGTGGACTTTGTTCCTGTTACCTTGCTTGCCTGCCTTTATTTAGTTACCTAGTTAAATTGGCTGTCACCTACCTGACCTATCTACCTGCCTCCTCGGAAGCTTGACTACCTGTAAGCCACCCTGCCTGTGTGTCTGTGTTTAGGTCCTCCCTGACTGTGCGCCCACCACCAGGTGAGGGCAGACCTGCTGTATGTCTTGCTCGTGCTAGGGACAAGACAATCTCCAAAGGCTACCCTACCCCCTAACTGGGGAGAGGCTGCTGACTAACTGGCCATAACGCACACACAACGTGTGTTCCTTTTTGCCCCAGTCATAGCTGTCATGTGATGTCATTCCCAACTGTATAGCCTTGAAACTATCTACGATAACTAGATAATACAGTTATTTACTGATCATTATTTCATGATGCACATGCATTTCTGCCACACTACTCAAAAAACAATTATGCTGGCCCTCTATTTGCAATATTACATACCAGCAACAATGAACAAAGACCAATACACCATACACATAACACAAACGGTCTAGTGCAATGCTGGTTTGCTTAAAGGAAGGAGGTGTCTGCTGGTGGAGTGTGACTGAAACATTCCTCAACAATTAATATATTTTTTTCAGTAATTGGCCCCTGGTAGGCTCACACTTTTCCATCCTTGCCAAAGTATATGGATATGCCAACACTGTCTGAACATAATCTATGTCAAATTTCTGACCTTACTTTAGCATCAAGAAGGTTCCATGTTTGAACCCTGGTTCACCCGGGGCTTTTCTGTGAGGAGTTTTCATGTTCTCCCTGTGTCATTTGTCTTCTAACAAGAAAACCCATTCAGAACACACTGCTATTTTTTATTTACTTTTATTTTTCTTTTTAGATATAGATCTAGCACAATGTAGTAAATTGCAGAATAATTTACAGTAATTTTGCTTTATGTTTCAGGTTTTAATGTAAATTTAACAGTTTTTACAATAGCATGTAAACATGCATAAACTGAAAATACGGAGGTTTGGTGGTGGTAGGGTCTCAATGAGAAAACAGATGAATTTTGAAAGCTGTTGTCACTGAATGCTTTTTGTGCTACAGTAATGAAAAGTGATTCCTAGTTTAGTCCACATTGACTGCTGGTGTGTGAGTTTGTTTTATCACTGGTATGTCCTATAGATCAGATCATTAAGAATCGTGGCAAATGAAAGTGCTCCTCCACCAAGGCTAATGAGTGGGATGAAAGCTAGCTTTTAATTGTTGTCCACAATGGCTGCATTATTTCATTAGAACTAATTACCCTGTCAGCCATGCCAGCAGTAAGGCAAGCCAGCATCAACACACACACACACACACACACACACACACACACACACACACACACACACACATATAAAGCCCTAGTTAGCACAAATTCAATAGTCTTGATCAGTATCAGTGAAGTGATGCTCAAAAACAATGAGGTGATATAGCAGTGTGAAGTCTGTCCACTGATTTTTGTCAGTTTAAGTTATAGAGGAAAGATATAGTTTTCTGCAGACATCATCCTATGAGGTTGGAGGTTTCCCCACCAAAGTCTATAAAATCTAATTGCTGACCATGTAGCTTGAACCACACATGAAGGAATAACTGCTTCTTTTGTATACCACATGAGTAAATACCAATTCACTATTGCTGCAGTTCAGTGAAAGGGAGATTATGTTTTTCATTTGCTAAAACAAAAGGGCAATGTAGTTTTTAACAAACCTTACACAAGAGTATGTAATTTTGCAATAGCACTTTTTGATAATTGTCCTCTCTTTTAATCTTCCTTTATTACGTTTTAACAATTACACTGCTTTAGTGTCACAGGTAGCATACAGGTTCAGTAAGCTTGTCTGAGTCAAAATGACAGGGCTGATGTTTTGCCCCAGTCCGGCCTCCAGATTTTCCTGACTGATTTTGACTTAGCTTGTTGTGATTTAGAGGTGTACTCCAGGGTCTACCTGAATACTGTGACATTACTGTTGGGTGTGGTAACATTCCACTTCTGACCACACTAACCAAACCCAGTGTTGCTGGCTGGCCAGATGGATGCGGAGGTTTCTATGTTTCTGCTTGACAGGTGGGTAACATTAGTTTTGCTTGTGTTTTACAGAGCCAGTAGGTCAGTATTATTTTGTACTGTTTGTTCTTGGTATAAAGTCACAGTAGGAGGAGAGTTGTAAGTATTGTTGTCTGGAGTTACTGTGCAGACTCTGGTAAATCCTCTTGTCCTCTGCATGTTAGCTTTGCTGCAGTTAATGTAACAACAGTTTGCTAACACAAAACCTAGATTCTCTGTCATTCATTCACAAAGTCATAGACAGGAAGACCAGAAAACAAAAGTTTGAGATCACAGTGGGATTGATTCCCAATTTGAAATATTATGCTAGGTGAAGTTACCTTCCTTGTTAGCTTAGATCAGGGGTGTCAAACTCAAATACACAGTGGGCCGAAATTAAAAAAAAGGCTACAAGTCAAAGGCCAGACGGGTTCAGCATTTATTGAAAACTTATTGAAACAACCTTTTTGCACATATTGAACCTGGAACTAAGAAGGCCTATAGATTATTGCCTATAAAACAACATTAATTATGAAATAAATTAAATAAAATAAACAATAAATAAATAAAAATAAATAAAACCAGTTTCATTAATTTCTTATGGCTCTATCTGCAGTAATTTCAAGTGAAAATATTTTCTACAGTGAACATAGCCTGCTTTGAAACCAGACTTCTTTTTTAACTCTTCTACCTTCTGTAGCCTTTGTGTCGTGTCCAGATGCTTCTATCTGCCCGTGATTGATGTGCTTATGCACGAGCAGTGCATTGTGGGATTTGTAGTATTATGGCGGTGCGTGCGAAATAGTAAATAGATTTTGTCATGCGGGCCAAAGATAATTAATTCACAGGCCAGATGTGGCCGCGGACCTTGAGTTTGACACGTGGCTTAGATACAAATATACAGGTCTGTCTTCGACTACTGTAGTTCTGTAAAAACAATTGTGACAACTAACTCTTAGGGTGTAAATTACAAGTTTCATCACAGTATGATATCATATTGACAATGATTCAACATTCGCTTCAGTCCACTATATAGATGTAAAACATGTGATGGAGCATAACAATTTAAGATTTAAATATTAACCGCTCTATGTACAAATCTAAAGGATGAGAATGAAAATATAGAAATCCTAAATGTATTTATTCTAATAATAAATGGTATACACATACACATAATGAACCATAGAACAATTCTCATAAAAACAAACAGTAGTACTATGTTCTCTTGCTTTCTTTGCAGTAGCTTTACATCAGTCAAACTGCTGCCTGTAGTGATTTTTCAAATGCTGATACAATGAGGGGAAATGACAGGAGACTGAAATAGACAAAGATTAAAACTATACAGATTTGTCCCAGTAGAAAATATGATATACAAATACAAACTTATTGTTAGCTAGCTCATTCTACCATTTTCTCTCATTTACTGATCATTATTTCATGCACATATAGTGGGCCACTGCTACAAAATATGTATAGCGGAAACACTGTAGACAAAGTTGGCGTCTTGGTCACAGCTCACAGCTCAGTTATCCGCTTTTAACTTGTCATATCACTGGTAGTTTCTGCTTTAGCTGTGTCCATTCTCGTGATTAGCATACGCTCTCAAGTGACACTGGAAGGCAGAGAATCGGAGTGACTCACACTGCCAGCGTCGTGCTGTTGTTCTGTTGTTCTGCCCTCTGTCATCAAGTATCTACTCCACAGTTAGTTTTGTTGTTCGGTCATTTTAAGACAAGATCTGGACTCTTCCACTAACTCTCTGTTGTAAAAATAACAGTCTTTCAAATCACGATTGCCATTCAATTTTGCTAAATCATTCAGCTCTACTCCTGTTCACTATAAAGAGCCACATTCTGATATATTGAGCTTTAAATTTTCACCTTCTATAAAAGAAAACTGAAAGAACATTAAATTCATATTTTTATATGTTCAAGCAGGATATTGTGTAAACCTGAGTATTTTATTTTGAAGTAGCGTGGCTTACAAACACCATACGACTTGCTGATACGACAGCTGATCCGTCCTTTTTCCAAAATTTAAAATGTTTCCAGCTGATTTATTCACCCGAGAAAAGAAAATATCTTCACTGACTTTTTTCTAGCTGCTTGCCAGTGCGCCACTTGCATTTTGTTTGGAGTGTCGATGTAGAGTGATGTACTGTTACACCCCTGTATGAGACCAGGACCTATCCCATCTCCATCGCCCTGTGTCAAGTCTGCCTTTGTCTTAAAGTTGAGGTAAGCAATTCTGATAAGATACTTGCTTCTGATTACTTTTTCTGCCCACTTTACTCTCACAATCTTTTCAAAGATTACTTGGACCTCTTTCAGGTGTGCCTGCACCATCCAGTGAAGAGCTTTTGAGGATGCAGGTCAGCAGAGGAGTAGGTGAGGTTTGGCTTGAGTTTTTCAATAAAAATGGCACAAATTGTTTCTGTCCTACACAATATTTTCATTTTTAATTTGTATTAATGGTTTTCATGGTACATACATTATATTAGCCATCGTGTCATACAGCTGTAACTGGATAACTGAGAACACTATAAGAGAAATAGTAGGTATCTGAGAACCTTGACTACTAAGGCCAGATTTTACAGTTTTAAAAACATTTGTTTCATCAAATATTAGCCATGACAATACAGTGACTCTCAAGAGTATGAAATATTCAGTATTACCTTAACAGCTTTTTCTTAAAAGAATATGTGAAAAGATTTTCAGCGAAACATTTGATTGATTTTGTTGTAGTTGTTGGACTTATTCTTCACTGTCTCCTTCAGACTCCTCCATACTGACACAGAGCCCTCTACATTGGCTACAGCTGTTGCTGGAGGCATTATGTTTTGGATGGTCTGTCCGTCTGTCCCATTTTTGTGAACATGACATCTCAGTAATGCCTGGGGGGAATTTCCTCAAATTTGGTGTAAACATTCACTTGGATTAAAAAATGAACTGATTAGATTTTGGAGGTCAAAGGTCAAGGTCACTGTGAGCTCATGTCTGTTTCATTCTTGTGAACATGATAATGCAGGAATGCCTTCAGGCAATTTCTTCATATTAGGTACTTAGACTGTGACTGTATGTCCCTTTTTATAGTTATTATAGTTATTACATGTTTATTACCATTATAGTTCTACTTTCAAGTCTTGCGCAAAATAAGTAGCACATAACTACTAAAATAAAGTGAAACATAAAAAGTACTGTACTTCCTTCTAGTATGAAGTACCATAAAATGAAAATATTAATTTCAAGGACAAGAACCTGTATAGTAGTAGTAAGTATAGTACTTGAGTAAGATACAAATGCTGAATTACTTTTCACCATTCTGCAAAATACATGTAATCAAAAGTACCTAGAGAATGGGAAAGTACCAGCTAAATCTGATGATAGTTTGTATATTTGATGAAACTCCTGTGGTTATGGCAATAAAATTATAAAATCACAACATTAGTAAAAATGATCATTCTCAGCTGCAGAACCTTGACTTAATGGTAAACAGAGCAATAACGTCTATCACTGTCCCACTGTATACTAAACATTCTAATTGTCTTAATCAACACAAACACACTGGTACCACTGGGGGACACAACAATGGCAAAGCTCGGGTTTTCTAACTACCCACTCAGTAGAAAATGGCTCTAGTTCTGCACTTATGTGCTGGTATAAATTAGCAGGTTTTCAGATTATAATTACACCTTGCCTCCTCAGAGGCAGAGCTGGTTAGAGTGGAGCCTTATGGAATAATTGGTGAGGCAAATGAGAGCGTGGCCATGAACAGGAGACATTAAAAAGAATTCCCTTGCTGGGAACACTGGGATACCTGGAATGCTGGAAGCCTCCAAAAGAGGTGATTAGGCAGGAGTAGGTGTCATTAAAACTCCATTAGCACAAAACCCAACCCCTGATGCTCACCTCAAACAAGCACACATGCAAACACACATTGCTGTAGACCATAAGTGTTTGTGTATGTGTGTGTGAGAGAGACACACTGAGCACAAATGCATGTGTGCTGAGTGTCTAATGAGTCACTCATCTGGATCCCTACCACTGGGAATGTGACCGCAAGGACCCTGTTGCAGCAGGCTCACTAAGTGCCTGCTTATTAATTAAACACAGCTGAGGCTCAGGGGATGGCGGCTGTCTGCATATCAGCCTATGAAGTTTCACTCTGTGTGGGGCTAAATGAAAAGGGTCCCTCTGTGAGTGCAGCCCAGCACTGGCAGACATTTTGGTTTGGATCCACTGGCAGACATTTTGGTTCCATATATCAGAAATAATTATGAGAAATTTATGAAACACTGACATGTTGTCAGACTGGGATTGCCTCCCTACTGTCTGAGTGATATATAAATCCAAATAACCCTGGATGTGTGGGTAAATCGACAGTGTAAGTTTTCAGTCCCAGGGAATTATTTGAGTTGCACAACTAGATTACAGATTTCAGCCTCATCTTTCGAATGAGAGAATTGAATCAGTGAAGTGGTGCTGTGAATGCCAATTATCATTCTACCATTAAAACCCTCTTCCCCGGCCTAGTAATTTCCTTCCAAATGTGTTTTTCTAATTATGAATTAAACTCAAATAAGCTTGGGTAATGAACCCAGTTTTATTCCTTTCCAAGGCCATACCTTTTCTGCCATGTGTCTCTGTTGCTGCAGCCATACCCAACAGTCTAGCGTTAAGTCTGTGTCCTGAGCTAGATTTCCAGAGGTGTTTGAGGGAGTATTATGGTGTATTATTGTGTAATTCACAGAGACAGACCTCCAGCTTGTGGTTGCATCACCTTTGATTGAACTTCTTTATATGGCTTTGTTTAATGCTTTCGTATTGCTTTTCTATTACGGCTTTTGCTGAAATGACACAGAATTCCATTTGCTGTAATGCCCCTGCTATTGCCTTTGTTTGCATTGTGGTGGTAGTCTAGCAGAACTGTATTGGGAGATTGGGCCAGTTGCTCACAAGCCTCATTTTAAGTGAATGGAAGAGAATGACACCGGAGCCCATTTTGGTGAGGGCAGAGCCAAGATGGAATCTCAACTGCAACACTACTGCCCTGCCCACAACCATTAATCCTTAAAGCTGGACCATTAACCGAGAGAAAAGAGAAGGTGCTGTACGTAAGAGTGTACACTGCATGTGCCTGTGTGTGTGTGTGTGTGTGTGTGAGAGAGAGTCCTGACAGCCTTTTACATCCTCTGCTAACAGACAGCCACCAAACACAATGGATCAAAACTACTAAACTTCTCTGTTGAAATGACAAAAAAACAGTTTGGGGAGTGATGGTGAAGTCGAATTACATTTAAAACTTTTCCTAGTAGTCCTGAGAAATTGATAGTTTGTAGTATTTATAAATGAAAAGAGGAAATGGGGAAAGAAATGTTTTTCCTCAGTCCCTCATCTTAAGATGTCTCTACAGATAGGAATGATAGTCAAAAGTAGTAAAGTGGCCTAAGTTGTCATTAACTCAAATTATTCCTTAAACTTGAATTTTATGTTACTTGTATTCTTTGTTATGAAATCTACGAATATCATGTATTCATATTCAAGTTTTATTTTTCAATGAAGCTTATTTTAAAATGAAAAGTGCATTTGATGAAAATGGTTTTCTAGCTCCACGTTCTGCTGAGGCCCAGTGATTTGGATCTTCAATCTTTGTGATCCTGCTCTTAACAAGGCTGAACGACCTCTGAGCATTGCTGACTATAGTGAGAGCTACCAGATCATCTGTCTCTAATTCCCCTCTTCTGGCTCACTGTCCCACTGCTTCTTTCTTTCTCACAGTCCCTACTTCACGTCTGCCTAGTGATGTCACTGGTTAATTGTGGTACAGTTCTTAGTGCCTTGAGGACCTTCCTAAGTGACTGGAGACTTGGGAGAAAGAGTCCCTCTCCTTTTCAGGAATAAAGACACTTGAACACATACACAAACCCAAACACACACACACACACACTTTACACCCATAACTGGAACTGTCACCCTATACACACATAATGGGGATAAACTTCCTTTTAACCTTGGCCCTTGGGACTCCCATTAATTGAGTCTCCACTGGCCTCTCCATCCCCTCCTCTTCTCAAGAGCTCTGAGGCTGGAGAAGGAGAGTGGGTCAGCTCTCCTTCACCTGCAGAAGCAGATGTTCTACTCGATTAGAGGAATGGGCACATGGGTGGTAGTGTGAGAGGGGAGTAAATCTCCAGCCTTCTGTTATATTAAATGTTAGCGCTGGATTTGTGTTTGTAAATCTATACCCAGTAATGTGTCAGTGAGTCAATGCAGGTAATTTATCAGAAGTAAACACTCAAGTTCTCTGTCCCACATCACCAGGAGGACATCCCACTGAGAATACTATGAAATGTTGTGTTTATATGGAATCCTGATTTTCAGAGGCACTACATCTATAGTTAATGCCAAATAACCTTTTCACTTGATGTCATAAAAAGAGCAGACAGGGAGGGAACTATAAAGGGTGTACAATTGTGATATTCACTGCTGTTCAACCACAGAGCTGCAACATCACAAAGACAACTGACTTAAGCAAAGTAATATCTCAGTACAAGCATTAGTGATGTAAATGTGGGTCAAATCAGAAGACAAAGTGGACTTGTTCTTATTATTTTTTTGGAGGTTGTGATATGCTTAATCTGACTTGCCCTAGTGTATTTTCTATATTGTAACATATACAGTTGTAACTTGTGATTTAGGTTTTTTGGCTTGCACAGAGACTAGTTGTTTGAGCTGCCTCGAACTTTTTCCTACTCTGACACAGTGTGTGGGCTACAATGCTAGTGCCTCTTTTTCCTCCGACTCCCGGGGAGTGTTTAAAAGGCAGGAAGCTGAGACACTGTGTGACGGCTTTTATTAGGGACTGCAGTGAGTTACCATGACAATATGCATACCTTGCAGGTGCTGCTAAATTATATGTAATTTTTGTATATATATTTATATATAATATTGTATATATAATTATAAGTGACATGGCAAAAACTACTTAAGTATTTATTTATTTATTTATCAGCTTGTTACAAAGTGTGAATGGTTAATAAATCTCTGAAAAAGGGATGAAAAGTTGTTGTTACAACAGCCAGGAGCACTAAGGAACAGTGACAGAATAGTGACATTAATAGCCTTGATAACACCCCTACAGAGGTTAAATACCTGGGACTCCCCATCTGTCAATCAAAACTGAAGCCTCTTAGACGAGAGGTGAAACATTGTCAAGTCTAGTCTACTACGATATCCACTTGCCCTCTTCCTTTTGATAACCATGATTCATTCCAGCAGGATCTCAACAGGACAAAGGAGTTTACAATAAAGTGACAAATAGTAAAGAGCAACAGATATTTTTATAGATCAGTGGAATCATTTTGCTGTTTGTGTCTTTCCATGTGTCCAGTGGTTTTAAGACAGAGCTTCTAACAAATGGAGGGAGCATTTGCCACACTAAATAATTACATAATAACTATTCCTGACAATGTTGATGCTTTAGCTGTTATTTCATCGCTGTAGCTCAGAATAACATGGGATGATTCTGTGATGATAATTGGAAACAAACGCTAAACCCTTTAATGTCTCTTACTAGAAAAATGATCCACAACACTATTAAATATTTCCCATGATTATAAAAAGACATTTCAGTCAAACAGACCTTATCAGACTTTAACTACTTCTCTCTGCTTTGGCAGCAGAAACTGTCTGACATTACTTTAACATTTCTTTTCATCTGCATCACATGTTCATAACAGTTTGTTAAGACACAAGAGCAAAATATACTGTATCTGTATATCAGCACTTTTAATAATTGAAAATTATTTATAGTGTTTCTTTTCTGTTCTAGTCATGTGATCATATTGTTTACATTCACCCCACTGAATATGGCTATTTGGACATTGCTATAAACAAATGTATTTGCAGGTATCAGTGTTTCTTATATCATATTAAGTACTTCATTCATGGTTCCGATGATTTTGGTTTTAATTAATGAAAAGATATCCTTGGTATGTTGAACTCTCAAGCTCACATTTTTAATCATCAAATAGATAGACATGTTGCTGTAATCACCACCATGGTGTGATAGAGACTGGTCTGGTTACAATTTATGTTTTAAGAGTGTTAAAGGGCTGACTTAAGTTACTTTTGACAAAAGACCACTTACCTGGGGACAGCTTGTGCAATTGGTTGAGTTAAAGGTACTGTATGGAAGAATCTGAAGCAATTTACATATAATAATTGTAATAATTTTTTATTGACAATGTGTGGAAAGATTGTAACAACAAGCCATTCCTTAACTTTCTCTGTTGCCTATAACACTGTGCAGACTGATTTCTATTGAAGGAACTTGGGTTGAGTTTTCAGGATGCTTACTCCTGAGTGCCTTGCCACACTGAAAGTCTTTCTTCTATATGTACTATCATTAGCTTCAGAATAGAGTCTGCCACCCACTACAAAATGACTCCAGTACAAGAAATGCTCTGACACAAACTCCACGCAAGAACAAAAAACAGAAAACTTTATCTCACATAGCCCGTTTGGCTAAATGTGACTTGGAGCACAATTGGGGAAAACTGGGGTCTACATCAGAAGGGCATTCATTTGGCTTTAGGGATCAAAACCAGCTGGCTCTCTTCCTATTGGACAGGGGAGCTAACATTACTGCAAAGCCTATTAAATTTATTGTGATAATATGGTTTTTGTTGGCTAATGCTTTCTAATGTTAGCTTGACTGCAAATGTGGACAAATCGGTAGCAAAGTACTGTATTGAGTGGATGATGTCTGCTAATTCATCCAAACTCCTTGGGCTGATCTGGCTGGTAAATATACAAGCTTGTCGTTTGAAAATTACAGACTTTGCTGGATCCCTGCAGCGTAGCTAAGTTAAAGCTACCTGGCTAACCATTTCTTGCTTATTTGGAGATGTCATTGCTATGGTTGGACAGTGACATGTGGACCCCCAGCAAGCACACAGTAAGGGCTGGTAAAGAGACTGACAGGGTCGGCAAGAACTTTATGGACACTTGTGCCCACTTACTTATGGAGTGTGAGTACACATGCAAGTGTGAGCAACAGGTTGGTGGCTGCAGTTCACTTAACCGGGGGTTTTGGATTTTTCCATACAGAACCATTAATGTTAGGGTTAGGCAAGTAGTGGTTATGGTTAGGGCAAGTCTCCAGGAAATGAATGCAAGTCTATGTAAAATCTGCAAAAGTAATTCAAGTATATGTTTGTGTGTGGTACACTTGTCATCTCACCCCAAACATTTGCCGTAGGTCAGGATCTCTGAAACGGAAAGGGATGTTGGAGACGTGTAACCTCTTAGGCTGCTGCTTCCCAGATGAATCATTGGGCTGCAGGTGGAGCTGCTGGGACCCCTCCGTCTGTACAGCCTCCTCTGCCTGCTGCAGGGAAACACACAGCATGTCACAGATTAGCTCCTGTTGTGCAAAAAAATACCCTGAGAGCAGTGAAAACGACTCAGGAGAGAGCAAGGTTGTTCAGGTTGATGTCTCACATTGAAAACTAACAGTGCTGGAGTGACATATAAAAAATATCTGTAGAGTAATAGGATACCGGGGGACTGACAGAACAACATGGTATATTTTTTAGAAAGGGGAAAAGAGTTTGTGTGTATGTGTTCTTTAAATTTTACTGATATATCTTCTCTCTCTTTGTTCCCATGACATTAATATGTGACCTGGGAGATTTAAAAAGCTGTCTTAGAAGACTAATGAAAACACTTGGAGGATCTACTGGATGTTTTCCATAAAAGATTGTCAACCATTTTGCTCTTATTTAATGCTTCATTTTTTATCCCTCTGATTGACTAGGTTTCTCCTTTTTGGCATCACACTTGTTAACCTCATGACTAGATATAAAGAAATCGATGCAGAGGTAAGTTCAGTTTGGACATTTCCAAAACCTGATGTTTTATGTTCATTGCCAGTGCAGAAAGTAGTTTGCCATGTACGCAGATAAGAGGAAAGTAAGCTTGTTGGGGGGTCAGTGTGCTCTGGTTTGTTGCAGAAAAAATGAACAGTGACTTCAGACACATTATGTTTATTTACAGTTAATTAAAATCACAATTTTCCGAGAATGTTGACCAAGTGTATCATTTGTCAAACCATAACCATACACTGACTATGACCAAGTTTTGACTCTTAGAGTATGTCCCTGATGGTGTATGTCACTAGAATAGTATCCCAGGATGACAAAGTTATTACGTTTAATACAATTTGATACTTTTTACTGTACCTTCAATATTTGTGTTCCAAATGTACAGTATTGCAACATGGTTGTGTGATCTGACACTCCTGGTACAGACAGTATTGAATTATCTGTAACACAGAGTTATCTCTGGCCTGAAGCCGTATGGAAATATTTTTTCCACCTTACATTCTTATTCTGTTCTGAATAAAAATACTTATCTAGATAGATACAGAATAGTAGAACTTTGTATTCATCTAATTACATTACATACAACAGAGAGCTGAGTCCAACGATTTTTACATTCAGTTCAATTTAAATTTAATTGATATAGCACCAGGTACTTTACAGCGTAAGGTCAAGACCTTACAATATTAATTCCAACCTTATCCTATGAACAAGAACTTTTGACACAAACAATGAGATTGCTGACTCAAGCAGCTCAGATGGGTTTTCCATCACAGCCTACCAGACAGGGTGAGGAGCTCAGAGTGGAACTGCTAGGCTACTCTTGCAGGGAAACAGGTGAGATAATTTGTGCATCTGATTAGGATACTTCACTGTGTTTTGGACATGTTCAGCTGGAGGAAGATCCTAACAGAATAGCTGAATCAGAGCCATTAGACCGAACAAAACTCAATTAGTTTTGGTTGGTTAGAACCCATCACTTTGATTAGGTAAAACAGCAGGCTCCAAACTTCACTGCTTTCGGGGATGTTCACTGTAAATTATTGTTTGCTAGGTTTATTACAGATCTTGCCAAAGCGTACACTGCAGATACAGTATTGGTTTATACTGTTCGGCATCCATGAGGCTGGGAAAGAAAATGGCTGACCACCTGACTGAATCTTTCATTTACTTAATCAAACTGTTTAGATGTACTGGCAACAGCAAACAAGAAAAGACAATGCTGCCGAGCGACCTTCATAACATTAGCATCATTTAGTCAGGTTTTATATCGACTTGTTCTCTTAACTTAGGAGGTTGTTCCAGAGGAAGGGGGCCTGATAGGAGAAGGCCCTGCAGCCTGCTGACTTCTTTTAACTCTGGGGACAGATAGCAGCCCTGCACTCTGAGAAAGCAGAGCACAGGAGGGAATATAAGGGTTAGGAAGCTCAGACAGGTATGAGGGGGCAAGCCTATTTAGAATTTTATAAGTCATTAGGAGAACTTTAAAGTCTAATCTAACATGATTAGGGAGCCAATGAAGGGAGGCTAAAATTGGTGTAATGTGGCCAAACCTTCTCGATTTGGTTAGCATTCTAGCTGCAGCATTCTGAACCATTTGCAGACTTTTAGTGCTAGCATGCAGTAATCCACAAAGCAAAACATTACAATAATCTAGTGTAGCGGAAACAAAGGCATGAACTAGAATTTCAGCGTCTGCTATGGAAAGACCGAATCCTAGCTATATTGTATAGGTGAAAAAAGGCAGTCTTTGTAATGTCTAATGTACTGATCAAAGGAAAGAGCAGGATCAAGTGTGACACCCATATTTTTGGCTGTTGTACATTGAGAAATCATGCAGTTGTCAAGGGATATAGTTACTTGATCAAACTGGTGTCTATATCGCGCCGAGCCAATAACCAGCATTTCAGTTTTGCCTGAGTTAAGAAGCAGGAAGTTTCGAGACATCCAGCTTTTAACAGAAGACCAGCAGATCTCTAGTTCCCTAATTTGAGCGGCATTGTCAGCCTTTATAGGCACATACAGCTGGGTATCATCAGCATAACAGTGAAAATTAATTCCATGACTCTGAATAATTTGGCCAAGAGGAGAAATATAAAGAGAAAAGATTATTATCAGCTAAGTGAGCTAAAAGCTGCTGAGACACAACATTTTCTAGTATTTTAGAGAAGAACAGAAGATTTGAAACAGGCCAATAGTTACTCAAAGACCCAGGATCAAGGTATGGTTTCTTAAGTAAAGGTTTAACCACAGCTGTTTTGAAGCAAGAAGGAACAGTGCCAGTCGTCAATAATAGATTCACAATATTCAGCACTGTAGGGCCCAAGACTGGCCAGAGATCTTTGGAGAGTTTACCTGGTAAAGGGTCAAGAAGGCAAGTGGTGGGTTTAGAAACTAGTACCACCTTAGATAATGAATCAAGACATACAGTGTCAAAATTCATCAGAGCAGAAACTCTCTGAGACTCAGTATGATGCTCAGCTGGTTCTGCAGCAGAAAATAAACTGATTTTTAATCTAATCTCATCAATTTTACTGCAGAAAAAATTCTGAAACTCACAAGCAGTAAAGGGTGAGCAGCTAGGAGCCTGCTGCTTTTCAGTGAGTTTAGCTACAGTGTCAAAATGAAATCTAGCATTATGTTTATTGCTATTGATTAAGTTTGAAAAATATGCTGCTCTGGCAGTAGATAGTGCACGCTTGTATTCCAGAACACCCTGGTGCCACTGGAGATACAGAGCTTCAGATTTTGACTTACGCCCTTTTTCCTGCCGGAAATTAGAGCGCAAAAAATTAGAGCAGGAAATTAGAGCGCAAATTATAGTGCAAGTAGAGCACATTGTGTCATCTGTGAACCAGGGCGTAGACCTCTTTGACTGTCTAACTTTAGTGGTGAGAGGTGCAACTGAATTGAGGACACTAGACAGGGTTGTATTTAAATCCCTGGTACAGTTTTCAACAGAACCTATTGCTGCAGTAAAAGGGGCCAGGAGCTCTGGTAGTTGCTCACCAAGAACAGTTAAAGTTGTCTGGTGGAAGTTACATTTGAAACAGACTAAAGTTGCATCAAATTTGATAAGAAAATGGTCGGAGATAACAGATGTGACAGGAGAAATAGATTAGACACCTCTATCCCATGGGAAAAAAATCAGGTCTAGAGTGTTACCACCACAGTGAGTAGGTTCATGTACAGACTGTGTGAACCCAAAAGTATCAATAAGTGCCAGAAAGGCTTTATTTAGAGGGTCAGATGCCTTATTTAGGTGAATGTTAAAGTCACCCATAATTAGAATGTCATCACTATATATGACAAGACATGACAAAAAATTTCCAAATTCATCTGTGAGTAGGGGCCAGGTGGTCTGTAAAGTACTACAAGGTGGAGTGGTTGCAATCTATTTCCCTGGTGATGGAGATCTGAAGCTACTGGCAATACTACAGCCTCAAAAGAGTTAGAAGTGACATTAAGTGCTGAGGTTAGACCAAAGAAAGACTTATAAATTAAGGCGACGCCCCCACCTTTTTTCGTAGCCCGAGCAACATGTGCATTGGTATACTTAGGTGGGGAAGCTTCATTTAATGGCAGGAACATATCTGGTTTAAGCCATGTTTCACATAGACCTATCATATCCAGATTATGTTCAAGAATCAAGTCATATCAGTAATGTCTTAGTAGAAAGCCATCTAATATTTATAAAGCCAAATTTGAGGATCATATTGAGCCTGGAGCTGCCAGTAGCAGGCTGGCGTGACTTATAGATGAAGTATTAATAGGAATGAGGCATCTAGTGTTTCTATTAGGAAATTGTAGTGGCCTTTTATTCAGTACTTTATGGGACATAGCACTGTCACCAGTGGCAGGAGTGGTGATTTGTACATGGTGGTTAAGAAACTTAGGAAACTTGTGAATAGGATGGCAGGGAATGGAGACAGTCTCAATGCAGTAGATCAGGCTATCAGTCAAGCATCTAAAGTCTGCAAATTTCCCTGGTTTATCATCTAAGCTAGTGGACTCCAAAACCGCGCCACCTAAAGACCTAGCAGGTTCTCTAATCACCTGCGACCTGCCGATCACTAGGGCCCTACTGTCAAACCCAACGTAAACACCTGTCTATATTTCTAGATAAAATAGCAGCACCTCCTCCAGTAGGATGCAGGCCATCTGCCTTCAGCAGGTCAGGGCGGCCCCAGAAAGAAGGCCAGTTATACACAAAACTATATCCCTGCTCACTACAGTGATGAGCGAGCCAGCAGTTCAGAGACGTTAATCTGCTGTACACCTCATCATTACCCCGCATGGGTAGAGGACCAGAGACTAATCGATGCCAACACATCTTTCTGGCAAACTCAAACGTCCTAGCTAAACTAGCTTTGGTGACCTCAGACTGCTTCATTCTAATGTTATTGGTGCCAACATGAATGACAATGTTGCTACAGCTAGGTGTGGAAGGTGCCTGAGCCCCCTGTTTCTCCCTGTGTGATGCCAGCCCCTAAGATTATCCTTTATGTCGGAAGCTCTGGCCCCAGGTAGGCAGTAAACATTGGCTGGCGAAGCTAACCTGACATTGTGAGTGATGGAGTCCCCTATGACTAGAGTACATTGTTTAGCCCTGTCAGCGAGAGTGGAGGAGACGCGGGCGAACAGGACTACCAACGGGGCTAGCAAGAGTTGAAAACCAGTTTGCAGTCGGGAGAGGCGACTGCAGGCCAGGCTACACAACCGGTTGCTTGCTCTTACGTGCCCCTCCCCGCCAACTGACAGGGACAAACTCCGCACACACTGCCAACAAGGCTAAGCTAGCCCTAACAGGCTCGCTGTCAAGCTATCTAGAGTGCCCGTCATATCTAAGGTAATGCTAGGAGAAAGGAGCTGCTCTAGTTGACAGGACACGTCTCTCTAGCAGAGACACCCTGTCTTCAAGAGCAGAACAGCTAACACAAGCCAGTAGTAGTTAGTTTAAGCTAGGTTAGCTGTTGGAATGAGAAGGTGAGGGTACAATTTAACCCTTCCATTGCCCTTTGTATCCCGTATACTTTTTTCTTCTTACTATTATTCAAAAACAAAAGAAAACCGCTTCAGAATCACGAATGTCATGCACAACAACAAATCCTACTACACACACACACACTCACGCATTCTCACACACACACACATGAAGGCACATTGTCGGCCACCGGGTCACTTTGACCAAGAGGACAACACGAGGGTTAAGGTAAGCTAATGAGGCTACAAACGGCTAAGCTAAACTAAACTAAGAACGAACAGTCTAGAGTCAAAGAAAATATCAAAAAACAGGTAGTAAAAAAGCAAGATAGAATAGTACAAAGCAGCAGCAGATAATGTGTAACAGAAGACTTCAGGACAGAAAGTGAAGAGAGCAAGAAGGGCAGCGAGTGAGTGACAGTCTCACAAAATCATGGCATACAGTACAGGTAGAGTCACAGTGTCACAGCGTCAGACGTCCGGCTCGCAAGGCAACTCTGAAATAAATTAACTATTCATTGCACTGAGTTCAGGAAGTCAGAGAAGCTGAAGGCTGCCAAAACCCACTTACCCTGTAGCATTTGCCATCTAAAATCTATGGTAATTGAAGCTGTACATTTGAGCAGAACACAGCTATGTACAAAGCAGTGACTTGTGACAAAAAACAACTACTTTAACTAAAACAAAAGATTGAAAACCACTCTACCAAGCTTGACAGGAGATGCACTTATTGAAGCTCTAAGCAGCAATATGGCAGCTAAGCCCTGATCTGGCAGTTTAGCTAACAATTGCAAGACTCACAACAAAGAAAAGAAGTGATTCAGAATTTTTTGCACTTTTTGTTAGGTAGTTGAAGGCAGAGTAAGGCATCCTAGAGAGCCCTTCAGTACTCCTTCAGAAATTCACAAGCACTCATTGCCATGGAAATTGATGCTAACAACTGAATTCAGAGTGTCCACAGCCAGAGGATAAGTTAGTGACAATGGGGAAACAGCTTCTTATGTTATAAAAACACAGATAACATATGATGGTACTGTAGAAAGAGTGCCAGTGAGCTCTCACAATATGTGCTGAAGCTAGTGCTTAAACCCATGTTTAGCAACATCTGGCGCTGTGGGAGACAGCTGCCTCTCCAGTAGCTCTCCAGTTTTTTAGCTTTTAACATTTTAACCTCTTTCCCTTTACTTTTTTTTAAAAACTCTTTTTACTCTTCTTGCAAATAGATTGTGTGCTTTATATATATCCTATGGATATCTTTAACTTTAATATGCAACCAAGAGCCAGTTTCCTCACTTACTCACGAGAAGAACTGCTGGCTCTGTGCACAAAAAGCCGAGCCGGGATACGACACCCCATCCCGGCGGAGCTGAGGAGGAGACCCAGGGGCTGCAAGGCCGGGGCCAAGCTAAAGGCTGAGCTAGTGGAGAATCGGAGGTGCTACAAACCATCGATTCCCTCCATAATCATGGGGAATGTGAACTTGCTGCTGAACAAGATCGATGAGCTAGCCGCACTGAACAACCAGTGGATCTACCATGAGAGCAGCTTGTTCATCTTTATGGAGATATGGCTAAACCACCTCGTACCGGATGCTAACATGGACCTGCTGGGATTCACTGCTGTGAGAGCCGACAGAGACACTAAAGCAAGCAGAAAAAGCAAAGGTGGGTTACTCATCATGTATGTCAACAACCGCTGGTGTAAACCAGGACATATCTCCGTGAAGACAGTCTTGTGTTGCCATGACCAGCTGCTAGCTGTTAGCCTGTGGTATCTGCCGAGGGAGTTCAGTCATGTGATCACTGTCTGTGTTTACATCCCTCCAAAGAGCGGACGCAGCCACTGCCTGTGAGAAGATCCACTCACAGCAAGGCTGCAAGACACAGCACCCTGAGGCACTTATGATCATTTCTGGGGACTTTAACCATGCAACTTTGGACTCCACCTTGGCTGTTTTTAATCAGGTTGTAGACTGTCCTACTAGAAACAACAGGACAATCGATCTTTTGTATGTTAATGTAAGGGATGCATACAGAGCAACTCCCCTCCCCCCACTAGGGAAGTCTGATCACAATCTGGTTCATCTACAGCCACTGTACACCCCCTTGTCCAACTCCCCTTGACAACTCGATCCATCAGGAGGTGGTCCTTTGAGATGGAAAGTGCCTTGAGAGACTGTTATAACACCACAGTCTGGGATGTGCTGATCAACCCGCATGTTGAGGACATAGAGGGGATGACACACTGTCTGACAGAGTACCTGAACTTCTGCGCAGATGTGGTCTCCCCTGTCAAGACGGTCCGCTGTTACCCTAATAACAAGCCATGGGTAACGAGGGAGGTCAAGGCTGTCCTCAACAAGAAGAAGGCTGCCTTCAGGAGCAGAGACAGGGAGGCCATGAAGGCAGCACAGCAGGAGGTGAAACACTGTGTGAGGGAAGCTAAGGACAGCTACAGGAGAAAGGTGGAGCAGAAGCTGAGGGAGAACAACATGATGGAGGTCTGGCAAGGTGTGAAGACCATCACAGGTCACAACACAAAGACCAGAGCTGTAGGGGGGACAATGGAGAGGGCGAACGAACTGAACAACTTATTCAACAGGTTCAACCAGCTCTTGTCCCCCCCACCCCCCACCCTCACCGCAACCATCTCTCCTTCTTCCCTCCACACACCTCACCCCAGACACAACATCCATGAAGATGTTGGAGCATCTCTTCCTCAGCCTCCTCAGACCCCAGGTGCAACACGCCCAGGACCGCCTGCAGTTTGCCTGCCAGCAAGGTGTTGGTGTGGAGGATGCCATCCTCTACCTGCTACACAGAGCCCACTCCAACTTTAAATGTTGATAAATTTTAAGGTTGGATCACTAAGATGTTATTTTTACAATTTCCTCTTTTCAGGTGAAAATTCAGGAAATTACTGAACCAACCTGGTGTGTCTGCCACAGATGCAAGGAGATGCCCTCAACATTGAGCAGAAGTAATGCGGCCAAGCCCTCAACACCTGCATTTTCATTTATTGTATAGTTATGTTTGTTGAAGAAATCATAAAACATAACAGATACGACAAATCTTTGGTGGTAATTCTAACATTTTTTACTTCTCCACTCTACAGAACATGGCATGGATATGGTGTTTTTTGTTTATTGCATTCAAAACTTCAGTACAATAAATATGATAACAATAATAGAAAAAAAAAAAAAAAAAGAATTTTATAATTTGCAGTCTCATATAATCCAAATATGAGGAGTCAGTTCTCAATCCTACATAATCCCAATGTGGCCGGTCAATCCTCAGGGCTCAGTCTCACAAAATCCAGTGTGGGGTGTCAGTCCTTGGTCCGCTGCCTGTGAGTGCCCTTTAAAAAATTTTAAACAGACCTACTATTACTCTCATACAGTTGTAACTGGATAACCGAGAACATCGTGACATGACGGTTAATGTAATATGTATCATGAAAACCATTCATACAAATTAGGAATGAAAATATAATGTGGGGCGAGAACAATTTGTGCCATTTTTATTGAAAAACGCAAGCCAAACCTCACCTACTCCTCTGCTGACCTGCATCCTCAGAAACTCTTCATCAGATGGCACAGGCACATCTGAAAGAGGTCCAAGTAATCTTGGGACAACAGGCCTTGAGCTCATCCATACATAAATTACTCTTAGAAATGGAAAACCTAAAATTATTTCTATGTAATCCTTTTTTGAAAAACTAGTCAAAAGCCAAAAATCTAATCAAAATTATTTACCTCACCTTTCAGACAAGGACTGAGCCAGTGCTTGACACAGGGTGATGAAGATGGTGTAGGTCCTGGTCCTATACAGTATGGGAGACATTGTCTTATTTTCATAGCTGGAGAAAAACAAATTTTGTATAAAACATCATAAATGGAAAGACAGATATGCATGCAATCACAGTATCTGCAACGTAACAGAGTAAGAACTAACAAGTTAGTGTTTTTGATTGTTTTTACAGAACTACAGTGACTGCGGACAGAACTGTAGATTTGTAGGTATGCTAACAAAGAAGGTAACTTCACCTAGCATAGCATTTAAAAATATACATCAACCCCACTGTGCTAGCAAACATTTGTTTTCAGGTCTTCCTGTCTATAACCTTTGCAAAGAAATGACAGAGCATCTAGGTTGTGTATTTAGTCTATTTAATCTTACCTGAGGCAAGATCACATTGTTCCTCTGAAAGAGAAGGCTGAATTTACTGATGGCATCACACAGGTTAACAAGGAGGTGACAGAAAGCTACAAAGGTTCCATCATCATCTTAATCTGCAGGACATAACCAACATATCAGCAACATCTATGGACCAAGGGAATAAATATGGGATTTTTAAAGGAAATACAGACCTTCCTTACTCTTCCAGCAACATCTGCATTGGCTGCCTATGGAGTCAAATGATCCACATGGTAGTAGATGGCTGTGAACTTTCCTGGGTCTTGTAGGTACCAGTCCTTCCCTCCAGGTCTCAGTAAGGTTTATATGTGGGAGCCAGTATGTACCACTGACACTTGAATACTTGGATATGCACACCCAGTTCCTCTCCGAGGGCACTCATTGACTTGCAGCTGTAGTGGTATGTCTTCCACACCATGTTCTTTGTGCAGACAGCATTGCCAGCGCCACTTTGAAAATGATGCATTAACTTCAGTTTAAATGCCCACATAATCTACCTATGTGGCAAGCAATAGAAGGGTACATTAGGTCCCCACATCAGCTTGGCGCAGGCTGACTGGTGCACTATCTGCTACCATGGTCAAATACTACAGTAAAAGTTCTGATTTGGTCCCTCTGACTGATAATATATATGACATCGTTAGACCATTAATACTGAAACATTAATGTGTCAGCAGCATGTCACTGTTGTAACTTCTGAAGGTGGAGGAGGACAGAAGTAAAAAAAGTTCTCATTCACAAATCTGTTTTCACTTTTTGGACTGTTTCTCTATTCTCTGATTTTTGATGAGATATTGGAACATTTGAACATTTATTGAATTGAAACCAAAACTTTAGAGGGAAAAATTACTATTTACTAATTACTATACAACTTTCAGATATCTGATATGTGACACCAACTACACACTGATTTTCATGAGATATTAGAAACAAAAAGGTCAGAAGCCACTGGTTTTATATTTGACAGTGTTTTGGTCATGCTATGCAATCCATGTGTAAAATCGTCATCTTAAAAGTAAATAGTTACTAAATGTGTTAAATAAATGTAGTGAGAGTAGAATGTACAATATTTCCATGGAAATGTGGTAAAGTAGAAGCATAAAGTAGCTTAGAATGGAAATACTGAGATAAAATGAAAGTACCACAAAATTACAATCACAGCACTTGAGCAAAGTATAAATGTAAATACTGTATATATACCTATCTGAACTCAAAGTAAACAATACATAAAAAAACAAAAATATATAATGTAAACAATAAAAAACAGATGAAACAAACACAAATATCTAAATACTACAAAATCAACACGACTTGATGTAATGTTACTTAACATTAATTACTTTCTACCATTGCTGAGATGTAACTATTTTTAATGTTTCATGTTTTCATTGTGCCTGGTGTGAGGCCAAAGATGATTTTCCATCTGTGGTTGGAAGTGGTGGTTTAAAATAAGCACTTTGTTAAGGTTAGAGGACTTTCAGCATCATTATTAGAAACACGTAGTTGATTGGTTGTTGTCATTTTTGAAAGAAATGTTAACTGTTGCTTTGAAACAGGAAACAAACTGTATTCTCCCATGTCTAAGTCCAATGTTTGGTCTTGAGTGAAAAAAAAAAAACATTAGGCAAAAACCTGCATTCAGTGATAATGGGCCAACATTGGGTGGTGATGGATTCTGGTGGTGATGCTTTTCAAATTTCAAATTTCCAAAAGGCTGGAAATCATTTTGTTTGAAGAAGCAACTGACTGCTGGTAGGAGACAAGGGACAAAATTTATCTTTAGACACTTGAGGTGAATGGGCTACAACAGCAGAGGACCTCATTGGGTTCCAGTCCTGTCAGCCGAGAACAGATATCTGAGGCTGTGGTGAGCGCAGGCTGACCAAAACTGGACAGCTGAAGACTGGAAGAACATAGCCAGGTCTGTTAAATCTGGATTGCTGCTGAGTTACACAGATGGTTGGGTCAGAATTTGGCATCAACAGTGGACCCATAGACCCAGCCTACCCTTATCAACAGGTCATACTGATGATGGTGGTGTAATGATATGGGGAATGTTTTCTTGGCACACCTTGGGCCCCTTAATAGTTGGTTAGTCTGGAATGATGGGAGATGGGCCTAGTAGTCCTGTTTTAGCAGCTTTCTCTCTGTTAGATTTAGTTCCTATATCTGTCCTATCGTTAAAAATGGAGAGACAGGCAAGTGTGCCTTATGTTGTCATATCATGTACGCATGTGTGCACACATACTCTTATGAGACAGATAGATAGATCAATTGATAGATAAGCTGCTCACCCTTTACAGCTCATAATCTTTTATTTATTTATATATTTATTTATTTTCAGACTAAAATAGGTGTGGCTGCACCTCCAAGGCTAGAGATGGTGGTTTAGGTTGAACATTGTAAAGGTCAATGCATCCAGTCTTGTGCTTGAAGTCAATACTGCTCTAGAGCTTTATTTTGGGCTCATGAAGTCAAGACAGTTTCCTAGGAAGTCAGAAGTCAGTCTATCCATCCATCAATTCATCTATCCATCCATCCATCCATCCATCTATCATTCATAAGATCCTGGGATACTTAAGCTCGCCCCAGTACACCCACATTCATACTCAGCAACCCAGCAAGGGTAAAGAGCCACTCCACTGTTTCACGGCCTGGATAGAATCCCCATTGAGCTTGAGTGATGTGATACCCTGATGGAGCACACCCCCCAGTTCCCCTTTTTGAAAATGGGAACCATCACCTCAGTCTGTCACTCCACACTCCACAGGCCTTCACATGACACTGAAGAGGTGTAGCTCAGGCTATAGCTTGAGCCAAGCCTTGCTTTCCCCTCCTGAGTCATCAAAGTTTGCTAGAATTTCCTTGAGGCCAACCTAAATGTCTTTCTTCACAGCCAAAGCTACAGCCCTTTTGGCCTCCCCATACCTGTCTGCTGCTTCAGGAGACCCTTAGACAACCAAGCCCAAAAGTCCTCCCTCATCTTCAGCCTAACAGGTAGGTTGAGGCCAGACATTCCCAGTTTATCCTTATTACACATTTGGGTTCACTAAGTCACCTGAATGTCCAAGACAGGTCAGCAGGATAATTTCTATCTTTTCCTGTTTTAATCATTAGGGTGAGCTTTTCTGCTCTTTTGCTGCCATGTTTCCAGTAGTGTTACATTGTCTATTGTAATTTTTTTTGGCTGTCGCAGCTTTGGCTTGCCCCAAGACCCTGGCAGAAGGGCACCTACCCATTGCTGTTTATCTTTGTATTAGGGGCTTGCAGTCATATTCTGCTGTGGTCTTGGTTGGAAGGAGGAATAAGATGACCAAGCCTTCCCTCCGCATGCTGCCTCTCCCATAATACTAATACTAATGATACTACTACTTCTACTACTACTATGACTAATAATAATAATAATGATAATACAATAATAAAACAACCAATAATAATTATTATTACTTACTATTATCTTCGTTATATACTATTATTGTCATCATCATAATAACAGTGAGTCAGTCATAATATTAGTAATGTGTTGCTATTAACACTACAATAATAGTTCAGTTGGACTGACAGGTGTGACATAGTTACCTTAAATGGTACAAAGGTGAGCACCCAAGGTTAACGTCTCCAAAAACTGAAAAAATATGTAAATTTCATAGAAAACAGACCTTTTTCATGGATTTTTCAAGGAATTGGGAATTGGTTAACTCGCAACTTTCCTGCAGTAATGGAAGTAAAATAAAAGTCTTGAAAGTCAATGCAAACTGCTCCTACAGGTTTTGGTTTTGTTGATTACCTACAAATCCTCTGTCTAATGCACATGCACAATTACAAACTATCTTGCTACACCCTCTGATGCATTATTAGGGCAGTAACAAGGCAAGTAACAGAGGACTGACTGGACAAAGACAGACTGCTGTACACAAAGTAGACGCACACACTTCATATATATACACACAGACACACACACACACACACATACACATACAGTTTCTCAAACTAAATAATGCCAGTACAAATCTCTCCTCTACACTAGTTTTTCATGTAGTACTCGCCTACAAATATACAGGAGCTGATTATGGATATATTTTTAGGATGACAGTTTAAGGTCCTGCTGGGGATGCAACCACTGCATTTTGAGGAGGCAGAAGACCAACTACTAGGAACTTTGAACCAGGGAAGCCACTGGCAGCCTGTGTGATTGTAATGCCTTTATTTACCAGTGTGAAAGCTCAGAAAAATCAACCTTCTTCCATAACAAAATACATCACGTTTTCGCCACATAATATTCACGTTCTCACGTTATGAGCAAGATGGCACTGCGGATGGCTGCCTCGGTGCATAGTTCTTGCTCTTCGCTCTTTTCTTTTTCTGTAACTGTCCTTTAGCACCAATATACCGAGACAAATTCCTTGTATGTGCAAACTTACTTGGCAATAAAGTCTGATTCTGATTCTGATTCAGGTACTCAACAACAACAGTTAAAAGTGCAGAGAAGGTGCACCAAAAAAAGAAACAGGCTTTCCTGGCTGGCCCCACAATGTGGGTCAAGGTAACAGATTTATTTAAGCAGTCTGCGGGTGATGATTTAAAGAGATGTTTACACAAAATTTTGTGTAAAGTGTTTTTAAAAAATGGTCATCAACTTCAATTGTAAATGGGTGAAATAAACATTTCAATTTTTCATTTCAAAAGGAAAGCAGGAAGGAGAAGGAACAAGCACTAAATCAATTAGAGGTGCACTACTGAGTGTTATTGTATGGCTGTCAAGTAGAGCACAGTAGATCATTCATATGATCAGGTTGGACTCTTTCATTCAAGTTATTTACACTGATTCACCCTCCAGGTTGGTGTGGCTGTGGGACCAACCCAGATGTAGTTAACTTTGGAGGTAGTCAAACATGAAGGAGATGACAGCGACAAAAAAACATCAGTGGGCCATGTAGCCTGTTCGAGTAGGATGATCACTACACTAGCAAGCTCTCTCCCTCTTGCTCTCTCTCATCTCTCTCTCTGATGTTTTATTTTTTCACATTGAGCCACTGGCCCAATTTGTGCAGCAGCCTACCAGGAAAAGTCCCAGCTAACCCACTGGCCACTCTGCCACTGATGCTGGGATGTAGAAGCAAACTAATTTTTTATGTCAAAAACCCAACACAGTACCAACCTGATATATTGCATACTGTGTATTTTGACAGTAGATGTAGTAAATGTCTTTTAGGCCACAGTGAATGTGTGTGGTGTCTTATTCCTTTATCCTCCGGCAACTACATCTCTTGACAGTTACAGTCTGTGACAAACTCTACACAGTGACACTCCCAGTTATTCTGACTATACCATGTCTTCTCTCACTGGACTTCCCAACTATGTCATCACTGTCTAACACACCCATACCTTCTAGCATGCTCTAGTCTTATTGGGTCTGACAGCTTGAAGGCTCCTCAACTAGAGACAAGTGGTGGTGCAGTTAAATATACTGTAAACATTCATAGCACTCCCTGTGTGTACTGTGTGTGTGTGTGTTTGTTTTTCTATTTCGGTGGGGACCTTAAACTGAGATACCACTCACCCCGTGGGGTTCAGTTTTCCCCATGGGGTCCAAATCTTGGTCCCCACAGGCATGAGCATTGCAACCAATAGAAAACAGCCTGCTGATATACCTAGTGCGGTTTTCTTGAAAAAAAAAAGGTCCCCACCGTGAGGTTTCATGCCATGGTGTGTTTGGGACTGCGCCCCTAGTGGTCATTGATGGTATTGCATGGTGTGTGAATTTCCCTCCTGACAAAGTGTGTAACTGTGTATATCAGTATGCTTCATATTTTATATAGATTAGTATACTTTTATGTGATCAGACTTTAATTTTATTGAAGTTCCCCTTAAATCATCAAGGGAAGCCATTTAATCATTGTAACTTCCTTTCAAAGCAGTGTTATTCTTTGGAAAAAACGAATGATAAAAATTTTGATTGCCGTAAGTATATAAAAATATGTATTAATGTCTGTAAATACAATCAATCATTAACATTTTTTCAATTTCATATTATATTTTATCTCAGGAACACTGTGGGGGAAAATTGTACACATTTGTGCTATAACTCATATGCTGATTATCACACAAATGTCTGACAGGGTAAAATTATTAAGTGAAGTGAAAAGGTCAAAGATTAGTCCCATTCATGTGAATGTGATCTGTCTTAAAGGAAATCTCCTCTTGGACTCAAAGGTGACCTGGTTAGAGTTTGATGGTCAAAGGTCAAGGTCAATGTGACCTCACAAAACATGTTTTTGGCCATGACTCAATACTAATATTACTAATTATGACAAACTGTTTCACAGATGTCTAATAAGATAAAATGATGAAGTAACATTTTCTGTGGCTTTCTGGCCTCCAGGGTGTTCTCCTGACCTGTTTCACCTGTCTATCCAGCCTCTTAGCTGTCCACCCTAATCTGTCTTTATCCTGCCATCATATTATACACCATAGGGCCCCTGCTCTTTTAATCTCCAGACCCCCTCCTGCTGGACTTGCTTCTTCCTTGCATAGGGATGTCTGGAATCCATCCCTCAAGGGTGAGATACAGTCATAATCTGAACCTCTGTTTCCTTGGGCCCCTATCTCCAGCCACAGATTACTGTTCCCTGGCCATATTCCTTCCTTGACTCGCCTTGCTTTTGCTGCCCACCAGATGTGTAAAGACATTTCTCCCTGTCCTCACTCATCTGACTGCCCTGCTTATTTGAACACCTGGCTCCACTTATCATCAGCCTAACCACAGGCCTGTCACCAACTGCTCAAAATCACTTCTCATCTCAGAAAAAACATTCATGTAGTAATAATAATAACTTTTATCATCATTATTATTGTTGATGTTGTTATCATTATTAATATTAATATTACTAATACATCAAATTTCTATAGCACTTTTCAAGACACTCAAAGAACAATATAACAAAAGAAAAGAGAAACTGTAAAAAGAAATGAGTAAATTAAATAAAGTTGTAGTTGCCAGGTTGAACAGGTGGGTCTTCATTAGTGATTTGAAGGTCTGATTTGAAAAAGTCCAAGCTCCTGATGTGTAGTGGAAGGGAATTTCAGAGGGTAGGGGCAGCGGCAGTGAAGGCTTGGTCCCCCAAGGTCCGGTGCTTGGTTCTGGTGATGGGGGTCAGGAGGTTTGAATCAGCAAATCAGAGATGGCGGGAGGGGAAATGGTGGTGGAGGAGGTCAGTGAGATAAGGGGGGGGGTTACTGGGCTTTGTAGGTGATGGGGAGGAGTTTGAACTGGATGCAGTATTGTACAGGGATCCAGTGGAGGACAGGGAAAATGTGGTCTCTGGAGCAAGTGTAGGTAAGTAACCAGGCTATTGCAGTAGTCGAGTCTGGTGGTTATGAAAGGCGTGAATGAGTATTTCTGCAGTGGAGTGGGAGAGGGAGGAGCAGAGATGGGTGCTACTCCGGAGGTGGAAGGATGATGTCCTGATGATGTTGCTGATGTGGGATTTGAATGGTAAAATGGTAAATGGACTGTACTTATATAGCGCTTTTCTAGTCTTTTCGACCACTCAAAGCACTTTACACTGTAAAAAAAATTCTGTATATTTTACGGTAAAATACTGGCAGCTGTGGTTGCCAGAATTTTACTGTAAAAAATATGGTGACCATGTATAAGACATTACGGTATGCTTTTTTAGGAACTGTAAATTTCATGGTTGAAAACTGTTTTGTTTACAGTAAATTACTATGTAGAAAACACATCTATTGTAAATCTGTTTACAGTAATTTTCTTTAAAAATAACATCTATATTATAAAAAAATCTGTATAATTTACAGTAAAATACTGGCAGCTGTGGTTGCCAGAATTTCACTGTAAAAAATACAGTGATAACATATAAAATAAATACAGTATGCCAGTAAATTTCACAAATGAAAATGTTCTGTTTGTGGTAAATCTCTATTGAAAAACCTATGAATTATTGTAAACTAATTGTAAACTAATAGTATTCCGAAAGGTTGCTTGTTGGAAAAAAAAAAAAAAAAACCCAAGTCAAATCTAGAAAACACAACTCAAACTTTAATGAAGTCACTGATGTTCAGTTACCACATCTCTTTTCATCGTCTGTCCTCTCTGGAAAGTTGCTTCTAGTAACAAAAAAAAGAAGGCCAGCTAGAAAACACACCGCAGTTTAAAGTAACTGAAAGAGTCCCCAGAGACATTGAAAACAGTGATCCACATTTTCACCATTTCTGACATTTTATGAACCAAACCAATCAATAATCAAATAATCAACACAATAATACACAGGTTAATTAATTACGTTATGCTGTGGAGGAGGTCAGACTTGAACAGTTCAGCTGGACAGGTCCATCTTTAACATGTCCCTCTCCAATCCTGGTCAGCGAGATTTGTGATGAGAGTGAGGACTCTTGGGTTCACCGACAGCTGTTTCTTGTTCTTCTTTGTTTCAACTTTTGTGCCCCTCTCAGGATTGATCATGAAGAAACACCTTTGAACATAATTTCATAATCAACCACTAAAAATACTGATTTTTTTTTAAAACAAGGAATTTCTTTTATTATTAATTAATAGAAAAAAAAACATTTCTTTACCTCTGAAGGAACTCAAGTGTGGAGCCCAGACTCACGGGGTAATGGATATTGAGGCAGTAGTAGGTTCCAAACATCAAACAGATGGCAGAGATGAAGTCGGGGATGTGGTCATTCACAACTTTGCAATCTACACTCAGCATGAACTGTCTTGCGGCATAGCATGACGTTCCTGCAAAGAACAGACAGGTAGAATAGCAGACCAGCCATTACCATCCAAAAGCAGTCTTACCAAAATTGCTAGGATTTGAAGCAACACTTCAAAACATGACAAGGCATGACATTTTTTATGTAATACTTCCTAGCATTAGCTTAGTGAAACTGATTATCAAGACTTACCACATACAATGATGCATGGCGTCACAGGCAAACTTTCCACGTGTACTTCTTTTGCCAGACATGTTTGCTCAACGTAGTGGAAGAGGTTCTCCTCTTTTTCATCAAAGTAGGAGAGAAGAAGGAGCACCATATCCTTGACATCTTCTGAGCAGCCCTCCAACTGTCCTCTCAGAATTTCCAGCTTTGTGGCAGCCTGAAGAACTCTTCTGCTCTTGTCTGCACAACTGTTTCTCATGAAGTCCAGAAGCCGTTTTCCCTTTTTTTCTACATTGGTGAGGAAAGTCTCTTTCAGCGATATCCCAGTGAGCTCTTGGAAGTGGACTGTCATGCCAATCTCCTTGAACAAAAATGGCCACCCCTCCATGAGGGATTGCAGATCTGTTCCCTTGTTTATGTCTTTACGTTGGCTGTAGTAGGTACACTTCATAAGAGTTTCTATTTCACCTGGGCTGAAGTTAGTCTGTTCACTGAGTGCTTTCATTTTGTCTTTCTTCTCCTGTTGGCTTTCTGGTGTCTCACTCACTGGCATATATTCCATTTCCCACTTTATGCAACCATAGGTCCTGCATAGCTGCCCTTTGTTCACCTGGGATTTCATCTGTGTCATACTGATCTGAATCCTGTTTGCGCTTCTTTATCCTTGGTGCTGAAGACCGCTTCACATTTTCAATTCTCGCTTGTAACTGCTTGACTAGTGAGTAGTATCCTAGTCCAACCACATCACCTGCTATCACATCTTTCAGTGACTGTGGATACTTTGCAATCATTTTTTTGGCAACTTCTGTAGAGGCTTTTGTACTGGGAGAGGCACAGGCTTTCATCATTTCAGTAACAACAATCCGGACCATCTCTCTGCGTAGCCGTGGATTTGGCCTTTCCCCCCTCTCTAAACACTGCATCAAACCTTCAGGAAACTTCATCCATGGGATCTGGAAGTTGTCAACCCAGTCTGCAGCAGTAATCCAATGGGTGGAGGATGGAGAGAGACTGACTGAAGAGCATGTTGAAGAAGATGGAGAGGACAACACTGACTGGCTATGGCCTTCACTGGTTTGTGCTGTAAAAAATAGAATCAACAAAATGTATTTAAATGATGTTTTATCCTTGGTTACAGACCTGCTTCAAAAAAGGTTGTCAAAATTACTTACTGGTTTGTTTCCAGGCAGCTACCAATCTTCTTGCTTGAATTGGTCTCAGCGTAGTAAGCAGATCAGCTTCCTGAATGAAGTGTAAATCCTCAGTGGTCTCTACCCCCAGTGATTGGAGTGTTTCCACTAAAATATCCAAGATTGAGGCTGGGAGGTCTGGTAACACCCTTGTGATGGCACTGCCTATGTTGATTTGCTCTGCATCATCCATTTCTGAGTATGAAAGTGAATAAAGCACAATTAACCCCAGAATGACAGTCCCAAGACAGCTAATAATGTGATAACACACTGTGTTTCAAAGGAACTATTTGGTATCCATCTTTCATGTAAGATGGCAATGGATAAAAATCAATCAAGTCACTGATTTTCAGACACTGCATCTTTTCATTGTCTTTCCTCACTGAGTAAAGGTGGTACTCAGAAAGGAATTCTGCTGTGTACACTGACATCAGAAAATGAACAGTGTCATTTTTAATCAAAATGAGCACTAGTTCACCAAACTGCACAGAGTCAATGTTCCCTCTGACAAGGAATTGCCCTTTTTTATATGACGTTCCCTTATACAGAATTTCTACTGTGACCTTTGTGTTGGTCTCAGTGAATCCAAATTGTCTGACTGCATCTTGGATAGCTTTACTGTATAGTACTGAGTAAAATGGAGAACTATCTTTAACTTGGAAGACAGTCTTGCCTGTTGATCCTGCTGAAAGATACGCCTGTAACAGCTGATGTCTTTCAGACAGAGTGAAGGCATAGGTTTTTGAAATTTTTCAAATTCCTTGCACAACTCTTGAAATAACTGTGCTTACTTTCAAAGCGCATTGTCCATAGTCTGATCAGGGGCCCAAATTTCAGAATCATTTCTGGGTAGTGACGTAAATAATGATGCTTTGGTTTGAGGCCACTTTCTGGGAATAGAGCTTTTCTTGACTCTAAATATTCTTGAATAAGAACATCAAGGTATGCAACCTGAGGGACAGAGATTTTCTGAGCACATATCATGTCCACAATATCTTTCAGCTGCAGAGTCAACTGCCACACATCATCTGCTGTATCTTTCACTCTGTCACCAATTATGAGAGGCAACAGCCTTAGAAAATTCCAATTCTGTACAGCTTGACCTGAGAGTTTAGCTCCATGGGGGCTGACCTCACATGGTTTTGTAGAAGCATCAGAAGCACAGTATTTGAACTGTTTAATGCGTCGATTCAGAATGGAATAAGTGAACCAAGCCTTTTTCTTTATGAAATACTTAAGATATAGTGCAACATCATAAGACAAAACACCCTCAAAGATGTCGTGTCCCAGACAAGGTGGCAAACCTGGCTGACAGACATTAAAGTATTTCAAAGAGTTAAATACCGATTTATACTTTACTCCTTCCACATCTGGTGATGTTCCTTCACTCTGGAGGCGATCAACAGCAGAATTGTAGTTCTCAATGGTTCTCTGTGGTCCACACAGATTTGGATCACCCTGAAAGTCAGATCTGTTTATTAGGCAGTACCTACAGAAATATGTTGAGGTGCTGAAATTTTCTGAGAATCCACCGATGCAATGGGAGCCCAAATTATCTCCAGCAATGCAATACAGGGTTCCCTTGACTGTTTCATTTGATACAGAAATCCCATTCCTCCTCCAATTCCTTCAAGTCTCTTATTAGTTCAGAGAACACCTTAGCATGCCCAAATGCTTTGAAATCCTTCTCTCTACACAATAACACAAGTGACATGTGGTCTGTGTCAGACCGTACATGAAGTGGCAAGTTGGCAACAGATGCATAGACAGCTAAAACTTTATGTCTTGTCTTGGCAGAGCCTAAAGGGTTAACAACTTCAAATGCATCCTGGTATAGAACTAACTTGACACATGATGGATTTTGAGCAAAAAAATCATTGTTTTTGAATATCTGACCATCACTAATGTCACATAGAACATCTGAAGGAGATTTGGGTGAGTGCTCTCCTGACACACAGTTCTGCCACAGATCAGATTCTAACAAACATTTTAAAGTCTCTCTCACAGGCACATAATAAGCAAACCTATCTATCCTGTTCTCATCTTTTCCTAAAAACATTTTCTTGGGCTCCACATAGTTGAAATTTTCTTTGAAAGACTTCACTCTTGAATAAGCTGTTCGCATTGGCCCAGTATGACATGCAGTGAACAGATCAAATCCCTTGACAGACTCACAAACCTTGGTTATGTCCTCATCTGATAATGATGTATCATTTTTCAACAGTGAACTAAGTTTACTCAAAGTATATGTTTGACCCAACTCATGTATGTTTTGCATTTCCTCAACAATGTTCTGTATAGTTGAAGCAGGCAGAAGGAACTGCCCCTGCAATCTCAAGTAGAACAAACTCACATTTCTAAGATAAAGATCACTGAAATCTTCAGATATGTCCAAATCGACTTCCTCTGTGCCTGTTGCTGGACCTGCATCACAGTGAGGGACAAAGTCACCTGACTCAGGTGGAGTAGATGTTGAAGGATGAGAAGCTGATTCTCTGTACACAACACTTACACTATAGTCTGTAAAACCTCTGTGCTTCCGTGACATGTGCGCGGTAAATGAAGACTTGACCCTGAAATCAGTATTACATCCTCTGACTGGACAACTTACATCACGTCCTTCTACAATATGCTCCTTCAAATGAGCAACCAGTTCTTGGGTGTCTTGACACTGTCGTTCACACAAGGCCACTACACATTTAAAAGTGTTAACAGCCGCCCCGACAGTTTCCTTAGGAGGAACAACATTATGCCTTCGGTAAAAATGAGCCTTAAAGGCTCCATACCTGCAAAATGTCCGCTTGCATCCATCTCCAAAGCACTTAAATAAACAGCGCGGTTCATTTCTGTGGAGTTTGCAGTGAAGCACATATCCTCTCAAAGTCCTAACAGACTTACCACAGAAATTACAATTTAACATTTTGCATTTGGCGACTTTTGCTACGGTAAGCTAAGCTAGTACTCGACTCAACATACACAATGTGACAAAAGGCAGTTCAACTCAACTAACAGTTAGCAAAATTAACACAGTTTGTAAAGATAAGGAAAACTAACGTTCACCTTTTAAACGTGGGCAACACAAAACTGCAGAAAAGACCGCGTTAAATTTAACCTGACATATGTAGCTAACCTATGTAAACTAGCTTTGTTTGCTATCACAGTGGAACAAATTCTTTAGACATGCAGACATATCTTAACATAATTTTACTTACGTGCTCTTTAGTCGCGTTGTGCCATCAGAAATTTATCCTCACAGACGAAAAAAGCTAAACTGGCCCGCCGTGCAAAACCGCCGCGTAGTTTCAACTGTGTGACCGTTACTTTGCTACTCTTTCTCCTGTGTGTGCGCGCACGCGCATCTCTGCCGCTATCACTGGTTGGCGGGCCTCTTCGGAGTCTACGGCATCGTATACGATCCCGAGGGACAAGCGTTACATAACAGCGAATATCTCCGGAACGGCTCAATATAATAACTTGCTTGTTTTTTTGTTGAAAAGAGGAGACTTCAGCCTTTCCGAAAATGCCGCTGGTGTTGTTTTCCGGCAACATGGAAGCGCTTCAGCTCGTTGGCAAATTCAGTGTCCAATCAGACAATCATGCACCATCACATGATGTGCCAATATCCAATTGTACGGCTTTGTATCCTCACGTGGTGTATCAAAGAGTAGAAAGTAGAAAGATGGCTCACTCCTCTGACGTAATTGCGCACACCACTGTTATGTATGTAAACAAAGCAAGCTACTCCTTGGAAATGCCAATTGTGTGATGTAGCACTCTGTCTCATTGCAGACAGAAACTGTTTTCAGGAGTGGCATCAACTTCAATAAAACGAGTGGCTATCTTTGCAATTGTTATGGTGTTTTGTACATTTGTATTATAGTTAAAGCCTTAATTTTTTACCCCATTATCCCTAAGACCTTAGAAAACATTTTTAAAATGTCCAGAAAGTTGTTCATTATAGTTTGCTTTACAATAAATATATGTGAAGTTTATTTTTCGATTTATTTTTTTCTTTCTCTTTATGAGTCTATAGCTTTTTTTACATTCATATGACACAATTATAACATGGATATTATGAAAGCTCAGGTTGTTCTGAAAAAAATGATGTGAATTACAGATAGTGACTTAAAAGATGACTATTTTATGAGCTATAATACACAAACAATTCCAGGTGAGGAAAATTCACAAAAATACCCTTAGACTGGGAGCAGAGTACACATACCCAGCAGAGCCGTTTTCAGGATTATAAAGATGAACTCAAAAAGTATTCAAAAGTACACATCTGCAAAATCTGACATTATAGTATTGGACATTATTACAGTGAAAATATACATTTGGGTTCAATTACCATTAATTTGACCCAAATGTATATTTTCACTGTGTGTGTTCCACGTATTATGACAGCAAAGATTAAAGTTATGTATCGTTTCTTGACTTAAGATGGAATACTATTTTCGGTTTCTGGTGTTTCACTGTCCATACAGATCATGCTTTCTTTTCTTTCAACATTCTTTACCATATTTTTAACATCTTATTTCCATATAAATTAAGGTGTGTTCTTCCTGACTTGTTAACAGTTTTATACCGTAAATTTTGAAGTACATATCACAAAAATCTGTAATTTAAACAGCATTAAAGCGTTAATTTTACTGTGATTACATAATTTGTGACATTACAGTATTTCCCTGTTCATTTCACCGAAGTATTATATTTTCCACAGTAAAATTATGTGTTTTTAACATATTGTTACAGTAAAAATTAAAGTTCTGAATCGTTAGTTAATTTAGGGTAATTCCATGTATCTACTACGCTGATATACTGTTTTCAATTTTACAGTCATTTACTGTTGGTATTTAGCAGTTTTTTACTGTAAATTATTACTTATTACTGTAAATATATATATATATATATATATATATATATATATATATATACTTCAGCATGCAGACTGGAGGAGCCAGGAATCAAACCACCAACCTTCTGATTGGTGGGCGACTGCTCTACCTCCTGAGCCACAGCTGCTCGAAGGATAGAGTTACACACTGAGGGAGAGGGAGTGACAATATGACCATCAATGAAGATGGAGAAGTCCTGGGCTGAGGGCGTAGACTAAATGAATGAATGGATTAATGCATGAATGAATGAACAAATAAATAATGAGGTCAAATGCAGTGTAGCATTAAAAAGTTCATTTTTATGAACCTAAATAAAAGTGATGGCTGCAGGGATTAAATGAGGGACATGACTCACTCTGTATTTGTGCAGTTCATGCTGCCATGTTACTAGATTTGCTGGAAATTAGCATAAATATAAGTAGGTCGGGGCTCGCGACGGCCATTGTGTTGTGGGTACATGTGGTGCATTCCATATCGCTTTGGGTTATTCGCTGTAGATGGACTACATTCCATTTAAAATTGTCCCCATCTGCCGTAGTGCAGCCGTTGTATAGGCCTGCAACATGGGAAGTGGCTGATGGAAATTTATATTTTCATCAGTTTTGTAGCATAGGCTTAATTAATATAAAATCGTCGAATGATTGATTTAACAGCAGAATATGTCCATATCTGGTTAACTAGACCAGTTTTATTTGAATAATATCACCACTGTTAAAATTCCGCTGACTCAGTGACAAAACATTATATTTCCTGTAAGTTTCTTTAAAGTAAAAGCATCGGCCTTGTTCGTCAGTGGAACACCTGCAGGAAATTTTGTGTTTAACTGTTTTTAATTAATAACGATGCTAGCCACCGTGTGTTGTGTTTTTGCAGCCACAAATTCAGTCGTTGCTAACATTACCTAGCTTGTCACTGTAGAGTGTTGAACAATATTGTTAGCAAACATTGATTTTTAGATGCCATTACAGCATTTTTAGGCAGTAGACTGCCTTTTTTACACATATATTTGCTTGATTTACCTCCAACTCACATGTATTTGGGCTGGACTCAGGCAGAAGGCTGAAAGCTATGCTAATATTCAGGGTTGTGAAAGGAGTGCCAGCATCAGGAGGGCGTTTAAACCTGCTACAGCTCTCTCTGCGTTAGGTTTCTCTAATATTCAGTTACTGTAATAGTTGAAGTGAATGTAAATGTCTTAAGTAAGTATTAATTACTCTTCTCAATCTTATTGTTAGGCCTTGTTGAGAATTTTATGAATTTAAGACAGCTATTCATCATTGTCACAATCTTTTAACAGACAAAAATCTTATTTGCTATTCTCTAACAGTGTTAACTGTAGTCTGGCTCTTCATCAAAATTTTGAAAATAATGTATTTGATGGTCTAATGTTACATCAGGTAGATTCACTTTTTTGTCTTTGATGTCCTGCAGACAGAGTGGCCAACACTTACATTACCTGAGGGGGCATTATTTTAATTGCTTGTCCAGGTGCACGTAATACAAAAAAAACAAATAGTGGTAATAATGCTGGCTCATTATTTGGTCGTCTGATTTTCAGTTGTGATACCATAATCACATTACAATATTCTTATATAGTACACCATTAACCTCTTTTACCACCTAAGTAATAGTCAGATAGTATCAGTCAGTCAAACAGTATGGAGAGAATCCATAGATTAGTTCCACAAAAGTAAAGTGCTCAAAACAAACCCCAGACTCAGATGCTGCAAGAGGCTTTTGCCTGCAGCAACAATGATGGAAGAAGATAATGTTGCAACTTATATCAGCAAAGACATGGCTACAATTTACATGTTCAGTAGTTTTTGTTTTTAGCTCATTTCATATGACAGTAGTTTGATAGAATATTCCATCCTGTTATTGTTACTGGCCAGTTGTAATACAGGTGTCCTCCCAGGTGATTAGAATTCATTGCAAATATGCATTCTAAAACATAACAGTTAACATTCATTTAAAATGAATCCAACTGTAAATAAAACAGTCAGTGGAATTAACCACCACGTCTCTCTATTAACCTTGTAGCTCTTGCAAAACCACACCAACCCTGTCTAACACACAGGATTCATTGTCAGGTGAGGTTGCCAAGGTTCTAAGAGGGTCTCACAGACAATTTAAGATTTTCACACTTGGTTCATGTCTCTTCTTCTTTTAACTATAAGCCTCTTGTATGTTTCATTTTCAGTCTACCTGAAAAACCTGACAGTCCTGTAACCAAAAGTCCATTTGTGAAGCAGAAGATGTCACAGAGGACCTATTGAAGACATGGCCCAGAGTTTCTTCAGAGGAGGACAAGAGGATAGGAGGTAAAAACTCTGATGACACAAACCTTTCTGTTACCTTTTCTACATAGAAGACCAAAAGAGGCACTATTAAAACTACCTCTGACTGGCAGCTTTCTCACCAGAGCAGAGCACCTCAGGCTGATATGGAAGCCCATTTCCGCCAGTATTAAAAAAAAAGTATTAAATCATGAGGTAAAAAGTCAAAGTTATGAGATAAAAAGTCATAATTGTGAGATAATAAGTCAGAATTATGAGATAAGTCAAAACTATGAGATAATGTTGAAATTATGAGATAAAAAGTCATAATTATGAGATAAAATCTAAATTCTGAGATGATCGAAATCATGAGATAGGAAGTTGAAAGATATAATGTCAAAATTATAAGATAATTAAAATAAAATAAATAATAAAAAAATAATTATGAGACAATGTCAAAATTCAGAGATAATAAATTAAAATTATGAGATATGTCGAAATTGTGAGATTTAAAAAATCATAATTATGAGATAATGTCGAAATTACAAGATAATAAATCGAAATTATGAGATAATGTCAAAATTGTGAGATGAAAAAAATAATTAGGAGATAATGTCAAAATTCAGAGATAATAAATTAAAATTATGTGATATGTCGAAATTGTGAGATTTAAAAAATCATAATTATGAGATAATGTCGCAATTACAAGATAATAAGATGGAATTATGAGATAGTGTCAAAATTGTGAGATGAAAAAAATAATTAGGAGATAATGTCAAAATTCAGAGATAATAAATAAAAATTATGAGATATGTCGAAATTGTGAGATTTAAAAAATCATAATTATGAGATAATGTCGAAATTACAAGATAATAAGATGGAATTATGAGACAAGTCATAATTATGAACTAAGTCAAAATTATGACATAAATTGAAATTATGACATAAAAAATCATAACCATGGGATAACATCAAAATTCCGAGATAAATCGAAATTACGAGACAGGAAATTTAAATTATGATATAATGTCAAAATTGCAAGATAATAAGTCGAAATTACAAGATAGTGTCGAAATGGTGAGATAAAAAGAATCATAATTATGAGATAATTGCAAAATTATGAGAAGTTGAAATGATGAGATAATGTCAAAATTACGACATAATAACTGAAATTATGAGATAATGTCGAAATTACGAGACAATAAGATGGAATTATGAACTGAAATTATGAGACAAAAAATAATAACTATGAGATGACATCAAAATTCTGAAATAATAAATCAAAATTAGATAGATTAGATACGAGATAGGAAATTGAAATTATGAGATAATGTCGAAATTATGAAATAATAAATCAGAATTAGATTAGATACGAGATAGGAAATTGAAATTATGAGATAATGTCAAAATTGCAAGATAATAAATCAAAATTACAAGATAGTGTCGAAACTGTGAGATAAAAAATCATAATTATGAGATAATGTCGAAATTATGAGATAAGTCAAAATTATGACATAAATTGAATTTATGAGATAAAAAGTCAGAATTATGAGATACTTTCACACAACACTCAAAGTAGCAGTTCTTTGGTATGAGTTCTATTCAACTTGACAACGAAATGGATTGTGAACACATTGAAGACTATTTTAAACATGGCTTCACAACAGATGAAATACTTAATTTGCTTGCTGATTCACACTGGATTATATGGAACACACACACCCTTGAAAAGAGAAGCAGCTCTTGTGTAGACAGAATAAAAATGATGTGATTGAAGTGGCAATCTTCATTGAACAGCAAATGGAAACATTTGGTCATTGTCATGGTTAACTTATTTAAGATAACATGGCATGGCGAGGACAGCTAGGTGCACCACTGGAGTGCATGCAGACTTTTCCAAATTATTATCTCAATTTCAACGTATCATCTCATGATTATGACTTACTATCTCTTTGACTTAATGTGAGCAGTTTTTTTCTTATACCAGTAGAAATGAGCTTCCATAGGATGAAAACATTTGAACATCTAAAAATGCTTACTTATGATACTGTCTCTGTTTGTGGCCAAGACAAAGTACTGAATTTTCTAATCACTCTTTAGCTCGTTTAAGAAAAACATTGTACACAGTGCTTTCTTTATCTGCACTATCAATTAAGAGGCTGATAGTGTGCTATGTTGCCTACTAACTGACATTATCTTGTATTAATATACTCATAATTCCTTATTTGAACAAGATCCTCAAGGTCAAAGAAAATGCTGCAACCTGTTGAACCTTACAGTGATCATCTTAAAACAGGTAGTTCACACACAAAATATACTATATGTCTTAAGTGTCTTTATAAAAAAGTGGAATTATATGATAATATATGATAATACAGTGCAAAATTTTCATGCTCAGTTCACATTTTAGCAATGTTAAGACAAACTTAGAAACTAAGCGATTAAATGTTTTCTCTCTCAGTACCACCAGTGAAACAAACTGTAATGCAGTGCACTGTTATGATTAGGTAATGTACGGAAGTCTATCCAGATTGTTTACATTCACACAGTGAAGATGTGTTATCAGTTAGCTGTCAGTATCTTGTATCAGTATTCTTATAATTCCTTGATATACAGGATCCTCAAGATCTAAGAAAAGACAGCAACCTGTTGAGACTGAAAGTGATGAAAAAGAAACAGGGATTTCTTAGACTACATGCACTGGAATATGTGCACATTAGTTTAACTTGCTTTTGTGATAATAATGTCAGTGTTGAAAACATGTCAATAATTTACTGTAACTTCATAAATATGTATTTTGGGTGACTATCATTCTCAGCGACAATAATTACACTACCAGTCTTTGTACTTTAACTAATAAATATACAAAAAAGGTTACAAAGAAGATCATAGTTGATAGAATTCATATTAATGGTTATTACATACATCATTTCAGGTAATAACTTGCAGGAGCAAGCTATGAGAGTCACTGCTAATAATGTCACACGTCTTACTGTTAGCATAGCTCTTCATCAATTTACGATTACCTGAATTTTTTTTGAACAAATATGATGGACATAGTAATAATGGAAATAGACTACCAGGCAGCAGTCATTTAATAATATGATTTAATGTGATCAGTAAAATCACCAAATAGGTGAATTTCAAATAATCCTAAATACATTTAAAATATGTAAGTGCTATCCTGAGACTGAAAAAGGGAAACCTCATGTTACTATGCATAAGGGGTCACCCACTCCTTCTGTCAAAGGTCCACTTAGCCTATTATTGTTTAATATTTGTATTTTTGTACAGAATTTGTGTTATTTTTATTAGTATTTGCATATATCAGTGTGAGCAGACTCAAAACACATAGTGAACGCCTGATAGCTAGATATTAGACTTGATGGTCTCAGAGTTCATTTGAAAATGTCACTGAAGATTGCAGTCCTGATTTTTTTATATTGTTGTTATACATCATCTGTGGATCTGCATTGATTTTAAAATAACCTATTTGTCTCAATTGTGAAATGTACTGACCCCGGTTCCATTCTGAATGTCAGTGCAGATCTGAAACTAGGTATATATGGCACCAGGCAGCAGAAAAAGCTGCTTACTGACCAACAGCAGGTGATCATCAGGTCTTAAGAGTCTCAGAGAGAGATACCACCTCTCTTCTCACAGTGGAGTATAACCTTATTACTCAAGTACTTTGTAAAAGTAGTTATTCGTATTGCTTGTGTTCTTTATTCTGTTGTCAATCAGTCAGTACAGACAGCCCAACATTTCATACATTAACTTGTATTTCTAGAGATTTCCAGATTCTACAGTGTAATGCTGTTTAAAAAAAAAGAGGTTATAGGTGCTGTGGTGTGTTTTTATGACTTTGCTGACCAACATTACATGTGAATAAGTAAGTCTCATTACTGCGCAGTTAATTATAGGTAATTGAATTGCTGGTCTCCACTCCTGATTTTCTTTTTTCCCCTTGTCTTTTAGAGACTGGTCAGGTGGGGAAGTTAATGATTTCATTTACGACATGCATACAGTCATGAACTAAAAGAACGTAAAGCAAAAGAAGCAGCAAAAGAAAAAGCTAAAATTCAATTCAGAAATTGGAATGGGAGTTTGGGGGGGGGGCTTTGGTCCCCACAGGAACTAAAATTAAGGTTTAAAATTTAGGTTTGAGTATTTGATGTATTTGAAGCAAAAATTTATTAGGAATTTTGCAGTTAAAATTATGTCTCTAGACCACTCAGAAAGGGTGGATCCCATCAATACCCTTCCATACAGTCGGTCCCACGGGGGAAGTAAAAACGGGTATGTGTGTGTTTGCCGCTGAAATATGCCTCATTTGTCAGTGACATGAAGCCACCAATCTGTCCCAGCTGGGTGCGTATGTGGATATGTGGATAAATGTAAACACACAGACAAAATCTTAGAGTCAAGGTCCAAAGAAAGCTAAAATCCTTCTCTGAGAAATTCAACTCATTCTGAGTATTGCATGAATCTCATTTACTTTCTTGTTTTATGCATTTTCTCATAATTTAAAGATTTAATTGGGAGTAAAGGGTAGGATATTTGACTTTTTGAGTTTTGGGTTCATGTGAGGTGAGGTGTCAAAGAAACTTCAGAAAGAGTCCTAGAGTCAAGGAGAGGTGTCACTCTCAGTTCCCTGTGTTCTTCTTAGTATACCACCCACCACTACAAAAGCATGAGCTGAGTGCAGTGAGAAAACTGTGCGTCTCAACTATTTTAACCTTTGAACCTACAAAATTATAAAATGATGGTTTGAAATATATTTCACTGGTCAATCCAATTCCGTTCTAAAGCCAAATTTAGCCCATGGCTCTGTTTTTATCCCATAGCAACTAAATCTGATAAAGACACAGATTACTTAACAAATTTTTCACAGCTGAAGCAAAAGAAATGTCAAAGGGACAACGTGCATACAAACACAGCATCAACAACATAACAGAATAAAACCCAGCAAGAGTTTAGGTTGTTTTTACAGAACTACATTGACTCTCATTCGATTATCATTTCAAGAAATCAGTTTAGTACACGACAAACCGCAGTGAATGAGATAATTCTATTTTACTTTTTAACCTTGTAAATCACCAGATTTAAACATTATGTGTTTGCACTGAAGATTTTCTACCCCTTGTTGTGCAGGGAAAAAGAAAAAAGAAAATCACTGAAAAATTACATTTGCCATCAGAACATCAGTAAAGTCCCCCTAACTTTTTTCAACCTGCCAACTTCTTTAAGAAAATACAGCAAAACTTTATAAATTCTGATATGAAGATGAGGTCAGTTGTATTGTTGTATTTGATTACATTGGATTTAAATTTTTAATTCAGTGCAGATATAAACTGTACACTCACTGTTACTGTGCTGGCCGTGAGGGCAGGGGTGTTGTTGTCATTTCCCGGCTGTTCACTGTGTGTGTGTGTCGGCGTGTACAGTGTCAGGGCATGCTCAGTCACTGTGCTCGGTCCTGTGTAGTCAGCCGGTGGGTGGGTATGGGACGTAGTGTACTCAGCAGGGATTCCATTCTGTGGTGGTGGGGGGTACTGGGCTGGTGGGAAGGGTTGGGCCATGGCTTCAGGGGCAGCTGGGGCCTCTTGGTTACCCTAATATAGACAGATAAAGATAGGGACAGAGAGAAAAAAGGGAGAAAGACCAGCAGGTTTGTTTCTTAGTGGCTGATCTGCTTGTCTGAGTCATGGTGCAGCTTGTCAAATATATGCTTGTTAAATTATAATGCAGATTGATTTTGTTGCTGGCTTTGATAGGGTTTCAACATTTGGTTGCTGGTATGCAAAACTTCCCCCAGAAAATTCTAAACTTAAAATATATTTGATCTATCTATACCTCACTTAACTATTAAATGTTATCTTGGGTTCTGAAATGGTCAAGTCCTTCCATCAAAACTAGCAGGCAGAGTTCTTCTTCCAATTGGTTTAGCAAGCCCCCCACATTATTAGCTGAGCCTGTCAGGCTGTGGTTGGCCTTAAGGCTTCAGTATAAATGCTAAATGCTTGCCAGATCATCTAACAGTGTTTGACACATCCTGTCTCATGGTGGAATCAGATGGTCGAATCCCTCCTGTCCTGGTGTAAGGTGGTGTGAAAACAGGCAAGTTTGGCACTTCTCTCTCAAACTCTTTTCCCATTCTTCACACAGCTACTTCTGTCACCTTTCATGTGTACAACTGAGTACAACATGTTGAATGCCTTCAAAGCACTGTTAAGTGTGCTCTCAATTTGTATCATTTATTTATTATAACTTGTCTCTATGATGGTGGAATTTTTGCCCCAAAGTTGGGCCTTTTGGAACATGTATAAACACTTACACTTGGCCACCTTTACAAAAGGTCAGGCAACACATTACACAACCTAGTTTGTTTTCAGTATAGCAAGAACTTCCTGATGTGAAGAGGTGAAGAAGAACTGGGATTTCTAGCAGCCTGACTGGGAGATTTGCTGAAATTCTACTACTCTGGTAATAAACATTCCCTCACATGTACAGTGAAGGCAATGTGGAAAAAGTAATAACAAAGAAAAGAAATACTCCCAACAGGGGCTTGCTGATAGCTGAATGGTCATAGTACATACCACATAACTGCAGTGTCCAGCTGGGGACCCTTGTTACAAGACAGCTGGTAATAAATCCTAATAGTGAGAGTCTGGAAAATGACACAGGAAATCACCTGATGATTTCCTGTATCCCTCAATGAGACATAGTCAAATCAAATAAAATTACAACATGAATCCTCGTCTGTGTGTGTGTGTGTGACAGGGACAGTGAGCATGCATATCCTTTATACATGGAAAGAAGAGAATATTGGCTTTATCTGTAGAAGAGAAGCATGTTAAATCCAGACATAAATCTCACCCACATTTAAATTTTTCTTTAGAAAGATGTTCACCAAACACATAACACACAAACACTCGCACAGAAAATGAGAAATACATAGGCCAAAAGAAAGTGATGTAGATTACACCCTTTAAAAAAAAGGTGAGAAAGATCAATTAACTGATACTTTTAGATGACAAAGTCTGTTTTGAGATCTGTGTTTCTAATAAAGGTTGGCATTTTCCCTCTCCTCTCAATTTTTCTCCATTTATTCCTCACTTGCTTCAGTTGCATGCTCTTTCACTGCTGTCCAGGCTCCTTCTAATTTACATGCCTGTCAGATGCCCGTTTCCTCCAACCGATGATGATGAATCCATCTGACATATTAGCAATTCACTTTTCTAACACAGTGTTCCAAAATGTGATAGAAAATGGCTTAAAAATATATAAATCATTCACAGCAACTTATGTAGGGCGAGGCTCTGACCTTAAATGTTTCCAAAGATTTCTCTGATCAATAGTGGTATTGAAGTTGGCTATTCTTATGCATGGAGATTGATGGTGTTGAGCATAACAAAACAGGTTGCCGATGGCTCGCTGACTGTAGCCACACCGTGGCAGAGTCACTTTCGACTCCCTAGGCAGAAAAGTGTTTTGCTCAATTTAGGGTTTACTCACTTCACATACAAATAAAGACAAAATAAATTTCTTGCAGCAAACAAGTCAAATCATCAATAATAAAACTGGACTTAGTTGTGCTGGTTAGATTTGGATACAAATATTACTTTTTCAAATGTTTTGTGATTTCCTAACAGCTGACGTGAACACTCACCCAGTAGAAATATACACATACACACATACATACTTTAATAGTTGTTTTCAAGTTTCAGTGGCAATTTCAGCTTGTAGTTATTAGGGCCCGAGCAACGAGTTGCAGGACCCTCTTGTTTTCGTTTGGTTTATTTGTTGTTATTATTATTTTTTTCTTTTTTTTCCCGCCTCCTAAATCGCGTTTTTGAGGGCCTAAACATGCGTGAAAACTCATGAAAATTTGAAAATTTAATAATTTAGGGGTCCTGAGCATGGGCGTGGTAAAATGGCCTCAGTAGCACCACCTACATTTTTAAACAGAACAGCCCCTCAAGCCCGTTGCGCCTAAAAATCTGAAAATGTGCACACATATGTAACATCCCATGACGCACCAAAAAGTCTCTTGGAGCCATAGTATAAACCCAACAGAAAGTATTTTTATTTTGACCGGAAGGTGACGTTGCTGGCTCAAAAAATTAAACTGGCTTCAAATTAATTTGAAGGAATTGTAGGTTATTTTGAATTCATGTAATCTTACTCCATCACCCTTTCTGTTTCTTACTCCCATATGTCTCCTCTTGACCAAAGCTGAGTGTGGATTGATGCTGTCTTTACAGTTTGGTTTTGATCAGTTAGGAAATTTCACACGGGGTTGGCTGATATTTTCATGTTACACAGTGTACGGCGACAGGAAAAGTGCACGTCTACATCCACCGGCGTCGAGGTGAACCAGCTGAATATAAGCCACTCAAGTTGACGACAAGTGCATTGAAAAGTAAAAGCTGCTGGCCTTTACCTTTTCTTTGTCAAACCGCCTGTTCGGCCAGTAGTTAGTAAAGTAATATTTTCAGCGTTGTCCACAGTCTCATGAAATGTTTAACACGAAGCACAGCACGCTGGTTAAGCTCATAGCAAACTGTTACTAACAGCTAAAATGAAAGCTTGTCTGTATGTAGTCTAACTGGTTAGTTTGTCACTAATCTCCAAATTTTGCAAATTGCTATAAACTTCACTCTCTTAAACCAGTAACAGTCTAAGCTGGACTGATAGGGGTCTGTATGGATAAAGATAAAATCCTAATGATACCCATCCCTACAGCTGGTTAGTGGCTTCGCCCTGACTTTAGGCAGATGAGATATTCACTGTTCAAATAACTTCATTATAAGCCTTGTTTAAGCACAAATGATTGATATATGCACCCAATAACAGCACTTAAAAAAATGCTTTTGCTCAAAGCTCAAAGTTTGTAAACTCAAGTTAAAACTGAGTTTTATCTCCTTTTGGGAGGGGGTATCTCTCTCTCTCTCTCTCTCTCTCTCTGTGTGTGTGTGTGTTTGAGGGGGGAGGGGAAGATGAGTTGATTGAGTCTGTGAGAAGCTGCCACAGGGAGGTTACAGTCAGGAGAGCCAAGAGCTGTCACAGATGATGAGCTCTGAAAAATATTATCACAGAAAATAATTAGCATAAAAGCTTTTATTTTAAATTTTTACATCTCGGAAGTGTGAACTGTTACGCCAGCGTGTGCCCTGCGACCTGCGTTGACCCCGCAGTTGCCGGTACTGTAAGGTACTGTAAACTTGTAGGATCATTAAAATCACCTCTCATAAATCAATTGCTTTCAGGCGAAGCGAAATATTGTGAAATTTTAGCTATTTTGTATTATTTTGACAATTAAATCTCAACCTTGGAAACATCCTATTATGAGCATGTACAGGACTTTTTAAATATTTGGAAAAGTAAATATTAAAACTTTCCTATAAAACCTGAACATCTCCAGTACATTGCTCTGGCAACTTGGAAAATTCCATCTGCTATGAGTAAGTGGACCCTGATTTTAGATTCATTTTCCAACTAAATTTCTTAGTATTCTGCGCAATTTTATTCTGATTGATTTCCACCAACATTCTCCTCTAATGTCATCTTTCAAGCTTTTTAGCTGTAATCGTTCTGTCTGAAAAAGGTCTGCTTTGTTCAACCCCTTCTGTCCTTTCTTGCCGCCACTTGACTTGCCCCCAGTCAATCAAGCTATTGACCTTTCACTCATGACAGTCAATGGGCATGTGGATGGTTGTTAAAGGCTGGATTTCATATAATTTAGCATGGTTTTACTGTGGTTCTCCCACTTTTGGAACAGTACACATAAATTCCAGGTTTACACAGTCTCTCTATTTTGATCCTATATACCGGCCTGATTTCTGTGACTGTTAATCTCGGTCTCTGCAGGGTGGATGTGTGGCCTGGGGTGAGTCTTGGTTCAGTAAAACAAGGACCCTCATCAATAGGCCTCCCTGCCTTGCAGCACTGATAAAGACCGGAGCTGATATATAACCCCACCTGGCAAATACACACACTGGAGATAAGAGCATACACTTACACAAACACACATATACCACCAGTGAGCCATCAACAAAGACAGTCCAGTTAAATAATAGCAGCAGAGTGTGTGAAGTGAGTGCTGCAGGGAAAATGCTTCACTTGGAAGTTTTTATTTTAATATGCTTAAATCATGAGCTGAGGTGTGATACATCTCCCTGTAAGTATGCACGTGCATTATACGTGTGTGCGGCACAGGCACAGGCTCACACACACATACACACACACATACACAGCCATGCTCATGAGCTGAACACGAGACAGTTTGCCCTGCTGGGGTTTAGCAGGGAAGAGGGAACAGGAATAGAGGCTAAGGGAGAAAGAGAGTTAGAGAGAGCCAGAGATAGAGTGAGAGAGAAAGTGTTAGAGTCAGTGAACATCCATCATCAATCAAAGTGACTGAGGTGCTGACACACTGAGACATCCCCAGATCCTTGTCGACAAATTGCGCTGGTAAATGATTTCTTCAATCAGCTAAATCATACTATCCATCCCTTTCCTTCTCCATCCTTCCATCTATCTCTCTGCATCAGCCACCTGTCTCTCTCTCTCTCTCTCTGTGTCTTTCTCTATCCTCTGCCTTTCCCCTCATTGAGTTTATTTCCCTTTGGCTCAGTGGAGCGCCATGCCAGATGTTTGATGGATTCCAGCTCCATTTACACATCAGGCAAATGTATGTTGCACCTTCTGTGTCTTTCTCTTTGTCTCTCTCTCCACATAGACAGCACAGGGGCTGACACCGCTGACATCTCACCCTCTGACAATGGCTCTGGGCAGAGAGAGAGGGGAACAGAGTAAGACAGAGGAACAGTCCGCTTCACTGGGTGTAGATGAGGAAACAGCTTCCCCACCTATGGCATTGGATGAGGGGGCAGACCCTGCAGAAACACTAGTAGCTGAACAGGCAGCTGCATCCAGCAGCTTGTCAGGGACAGAGGATGTGATCAGCAGAGAGGGACAGTGTGGAGGGGAATGCTGGGAGTGCAGTGGAGATCCCTGGTAATCAGTTGAGGTTGAGGATAGGAATATGATTCTGAGTCAGATTGTGTGGTAGCTGGGGAAACTACATGGTACAACACAGATCCGTACTCTCTGGAGGAGATACATGATTTTTGGAATGAAAACTTCTGAATGACACCTTGGAAAGTCAGAAAAAACACAAAACCATTTCAATGATATACAAAAGTTCATATAGTCTATTAGTTTTCTGCAGAAGCTGGTTGGTTTTGAGCAGCTTGATGAGAAAATGCATTTTTCCCAAAGAAAGTACATCACAGCCTTGAGAAAGGCAGCAAAGGGGAAAAACATTAAAAGGTCAAAACTTGTGAAATAAATTCTGATCATGCATCACAGGATGCTTTCTTCTCTTTGCTGATCCATGTTGTACTGTTTCTGTTTTATGCAGGGACTTGGGTTTGGATATCTTAACATAAATGGTGGGAGGGCCAGATGTAAGAGGGCTTTTTTTGACTGTGAACTAGAGGATGTGGTTTTTCTGCAGGGAACTCATAGCAACCAAACTAATAGATTGTAGGCTGTGGTGGGAGAGGTTGTATACACTCAGCCATGGCACCAACCTGAGTAGGAAGGTAGCAGTGCTGCTAAGAACTAATCCAAGGCTTCAATCAGCTGTGGAATTAATTAAAGGGAGGTGTCTGATTTTAAGGGTAGAAAATGAAGGGTGCACATTCTGTCTATGCCCCAAATCAGAGGGCTGACACATTAGGTTTTCTCTGTGTTTTGATGGATGAGGTACAGAAGCATGGTCAGGAGCAGTTGATCATTGGTGGGGATTGGAATTATATCACTGATTTCACCATGGACTGATCTTCATAGTACTCTTGGAAAACTTTTATGCAACCGGTCCTTAAAAAAGGAGATGAAAAACTAGAGGCTGGTGGCCCATTTATGCACAGACTATAAATTGCTTTCCAGAACACTGTTGAATAGATCAAGGGACTATCTGAACATACTTACTCACATGGACCAAACATGCTGTTGTAATAGCAGAACAATAATAGAAAACCTCTTTCTCTTTAGACATGCACTTGACCTATGTAAAATGTATGAATTTGAGAGTAATATTCTTCTTTAGATCAGAAAAAGCATTTGACAGGGTGGACCATGGCTATTTGTTTTCAGTATGTAGAGCTTTTGGTTTTGGTGATCACTTTGGCCCATGGGTGGGATTATTTTACTTTGGTATTGGTATTGCTTTATAGGTGGGTGAATGGAGAGAGAGGACAGCACCCAGTCTGCCTGTAGATCTGCAGTGGGAAAGAAGATGGATGAAGGTGTTGAGGGTCTTTTGGGGATCAAAGGCAGAATTGGGAGGGTGTGGTGGAGAAAGTGTGTGGCAAGTTGTCTAAATGGATTTCATTGTTACTCCAACTGCTATAGGGATTGATTTTTGGTTGCCGATAACTTAGTTGTCTTAGCACTGTGGCATAGACTGGTTGTCCTACCTCTACCAGGAGACCTGATTGAGGACATCTAGTGGGCCATGGTGGACTTTTTCTTGTCAAGGCAACAGTGGATCCAAGCACCTGTCTGATATTTTTTCTGGTGGAAGAAGGAGGCTTCATGCACATTACCACTTGGGTAATGGCTGAAGACCACACATAGACTGCTGTACATCTGTGGTGTGTGGTGACTATACACAGTCAAGCTTATCCTGCAGAGGGCTGGTAGTCTGGGCTACAGTAAGCAACTGTTCCTGCTGAGGCTGGAGAGGGCAGATCTGATGAGCCTGCCATCTTTCTGCGCCTCTGTCCTGGTTGCATGAAGGCTCCTGATGGCCACCGCAGACCTGTGCTGCTCAGGCTGGTCTGTGGCTATTTGAGGAGCCACTATTTTTTACCACAGCTTCATTCAGGCCTGGACTTTTGCCTTCTGCCTCCTTTTTTCAAGGCACCACAGTTTGGTGAGTTTGAGGACTTTGAGAAAAAGGTAACTTATATCCTGTGTGAAGGTAAAACATGGTCCACCATAGTGGACTGAGTTTTTTTTGGCTCAAGCTCTTCCCTGAAAGGCTGTTGGCAGTTCCTGTACAAGCTACCAGTTGAAAAATGGTTGACTGACCTCCAGTGGAGGATTGTACACACGGTGATAACCATGAACAGATGCACATAGATCCTGATCAAGGGGAAGTGTGTCTCTTTCTTTCTTTCTATCTGTCTCATCCCCTATAAAAGGTGTAAAAATGATTAGTTCACTTGACTACCCCATACTCTGAATGCAACTAATCAAGCTGATGATTAGTTGGAGATGCTTCTTAGTCATGTCTTTCCCCAGGAAAAGCAAAATTGGGGTACCAAAAAGAAAGGAAAGAAAGGAAAGGGAATGCAAACTGAGGGGGAATCACATATCAGAAGAAAGGTGAGCACAACTAACACAAAATGTTTTAAGCTATCAGCAGTTGTTTAGAAACAGAACTAAGACTTGTCTGTCTATTTGAGAGAACGTTTAGCAGAAAGAAAGAGTTTAATACACTGAAGGGTAATTAAAAGGTTCACACATAAACACACACACACATGGTTGCACAGTGGGTTTATGTCTAATATTGATTCCCTTTTCTTCAGCTATTTTCCAAAATAGCCCAGGGCTTCTCTCCACCCTCACTAACTATTATCCAAGCTCTCTGCTGGGCAGAGATGCTCCATAACATCCACTCCACCCCGCCCTCTACCCCCACCCCCTGCAGCTGCACCGGCCTGTGTATGTCTGTAGGATGTAATATATTGTAATGATCTTAGAGAGGGATTTGGAAGAGATGTAATGAAGAATACATTGAGATAAAAATGAAGCCCACAGTATACACCATGTGCATGTGTGTTTCAGCCCGTTTAGCACTGTCTGGGTCCCTTGCACTATCATGACTACAGCTTAATTATTAGGGATTGACAGAGACAAATCATGAAGGTTGGGGCAGAGAGCCAGCACGGCTAATTAGCCAGGTAAATGGTAAATGGACTGCACTGACAGAATATAGCAAGTTCAGTATTTTGCCCAAGGATACTTTGACATGCGGACTGGTGGAGCCAGGCATGAAACCACTGACCTTCCCATCAATAGACGGATAGGATAGGTAGTCTCTTGTCTTATGCAGCTTTTTTGGCCAGACTGCATACACATGTCAGAAACCTGTTGCTTTTGGGAATTATTAATAATAATGTGCACTGCAGATATTAAACATAAAATAGGACAGAAGGAAAGGAAAAGATAGGGAGAGAAAGATTGGAGGGGAGCAGAGGGAGCCCTCGTTCAAAATATAGCAGACATTTTGTCAGTAAACAAAAAGTAACATTATTGTCTTTGCTGGATTCCACTTTAATTAGGTTTAATATGTTGTCTCACCTAAAGTGATGGGGCAGAGAAGAATGAAATGAAGACTTACAACTGAAGAAAAATAAACAGAAGACATAATGAGCCTGCTTAGTTCTTAAATGGATCACTTTTTCAACCACAGTTTAATTTTTAACACTCCAATACAGTGTGGTCTCCCTCTGACATAATGGTTATGATGGAATTTGATACAATTTCTATCATGTTATTATGACTAAATGAGGTAACTGTGCAAAGTCCCAAATCTGAAGTGTGGTGTAGTTATGTGTGCACAGTAAGTGACCATTAATCCAGTCCAAACTGTCAACCAGCAGTAAATGTAACTGTACCTTATTTTTCAGCCCTTCTGCTTGGCTCTGTTTTGTAACAGTTAAACCGCAGTTTAAAATAAAAACTTGAATTGAAGTCCTAAATTTTGACCTTTTGATACATGTTATTATTTAATGACATCATGTGGCCAAAGTTTCAAATTGCATCTGCTGATGAACATCATGACAAGTGATTGAAGGCTCTAAAAAAATTTATAAAATCTTACTTATTGGCCCAGTTGCATCAACTTTCATGACCTTAGACAGCAACTGCTGCAGGTTTAAAGAGACAAAAATAGCACATGAACAAGCTTCCAAGCATGCATTGTTTCAGAATTAAAACTCTCCTGACAGCTTTTTTGTAATTTGAAGAAAACAGACATGATGTAAACTTCAGTAAGTAATGGTCGTTTCTCTTTATAATAGTGAAAAAAAAAAGCTAACCACAATGAACGATAGTATTGATTTCAGTCCCTTCCCCATAGGCTTAGAATTTAACAAAGTCAGTGGAAGCAGCCTAGCATGTTTTCTTTGTGCTGGCTCAGGTACAAAATGGCTTCAACAGCTGCAGCTGATAGCTCTGCATGTCAGATTCTTCATGTGTAACTGACTCCTTAAACTGACTAAATGTAAAACAAAAACAAATCTGTCAGTAATGACTGTGTTATTAAGCAATTGATTCAACTTGAGGAAACAAGTTCAATTAATGTAAATATACTGAACTTATTTTCTAGAGTTCAATTAACTTTCTATGTTGAATTAACTGAATAATTAGTGATTTACAATGCAGTTGTTAAAGAAAACAGAATGAGGTGTGTGGACTTACACATTTGAAGAGATAGAAACTGGCGTTTCATGGGATGAAAATGACTAAAAATGCTTTTAAAACCATTCAGAAAACAGTGATAGTGATGAGTTGACGTAATGACTTTAGTCATCTAAATGCTGTGTAAATATTAGCATGTTGAACCATTAGTTAATCTTATGAAGTTCAAGAGAAAAATAGTCATATTTAATTACAAGAGGACTGACATCGCCATGTATCATCATCTAGAAACAGATACTGGTGAATCACCAATTCTGCTGTCATGCTGATCAAATAATTATTAAATAATAACATCACACCATACATATATACATACACACAGTCCATGAATTAAATTAAATCTACTCTCTGCCATTCTTTACTTTAATTACAGAGAAATGAGCAAGTGGTCGTCACAGCAGGGGAGGAGAAAAGTGATAAGGAGGAGACATACAAGGATATAAGAGGTATGGCTATTAAATAATAAGACTGCGCTTATGAGGATAAAACCACATGGTTCACAGTCACACTGAGTGTTATATATTAAAGGTTGGGTATTCACACACAACTGCTGTACATTTCTAATAAGTGACATCTTTATTTCACTGCTAGCTACTGATTGAAGTGCATGTGTGTTTGCTAAAGTGTTGGAAAATGATTAGCTTCACAGTTGAGCAACACATTAACCTGAAATTTTTGGTGAGATTGAACAAAACAGCAGCTGAATCTTTTTGTACATCGTATGGGGAACATTGCATGTCATGTGCACATGTGTTTGAATGGCACAAAAGATCTGGTCAAGGCAGAGAGGATGTCAAAGACAATGAACGTTCTGGGTGCCCATGCACATCAAAAACTTCTGAAAACATTCAACAAGTTGAAGAGACAGTTCAGCTAATTTTGTGTGAAAATTTGAACATCACAAAAGTTGTACCAAAACTTCTGACCCCCGATCAAAAGGAAAAGCAGTTTATGGCCCAAAAACAAATCCCAGTGCTTGATCACCCTCCCTGTTCACCTGATGTAGCACCTTGTGTCTTTTTCCTTCTTCCTAAGATCAAATCTGTGCTCAAAGGAACACGCTCTGAGTCTGTGTCAGAATGTCAGAAAAGAATGACAGAGATTGTGTGTATATATATATATATATATATATATATATATATATATATATATATATATACTTATATATATAGTGTAACTGACAAAATATTTGCCAACACTGTTTTACAGTAACTCTTCATCATCATCTTCATCATTAACATCAGCATGAGAATGGCTGCAGATCTGCAAACTTCCTGACTTTACCCTGAGTACAGTCTACTGCTATGAATATCAGTGTGTGTGACAGTGACCCAGTCCCTGTGAGTGACTAACTCACACAAAACACACACACACACACACACACACACAACTCTGACAGAGAGGCAACGGAATCTAATTTAACACTTGGCTGAGCAGAGATTGGCCGACACTCCCAGTCCCTCACTGGCCAAGCATGGACACTGCACGATCCAACCCCTGTGTATGTGTGTGTATGTGTGTGAGATGATAGCTATAGCCAGAACAAGAAAGCCAGCAAGAGAGAGAGAAAGCGAATGAAAGAAAAATCATGTTCATGAAGGAGAAGAGCAGTGGTACTGGTGGAGAGGAAAGACTGTTTAGGATTCACAGTGTGTCGCAGGTCTGCTGGCTGCCAGCTCCCCCTAGGCCTGCTACATTATATTCACTAAACCCCATAACAATGGAAAACATATGTAAATCTGCCTGTGTGCCCAATTCAATCAGACCCCGGCACAAAGCCACGACACTGCCGGCACACCCAGCAAAAAGACACATTCAGGGTAGTCACACAGACAAATGGAGGAACCACTACGTGCTTTTCACCTTACTCATATAGGCATGCACACTATAAAAGCCTTGTGCCAGTCTAGTATAGGGTCTTACAATATATTAAGTACTCAACAACTCATGTAATATGATTATTAACTTTTTTTCAATTATATGTGATAGAGATCCAATCATTTTTCCAATCAGTTATTTTAAAAACAACTCAAATGAAAGTGTCATATATATATATATATATATATATATACATACAACACACACACACACACACACACACACATATATATATATATATATATATATATCAACTGACAATATCAACTGACTCAAAAGGAAATCAAGGGAAGAGATCTTTGGATTTTTCCTTAATTTAACAGTGTGTAGCGGGTTGCTGGCATAGGCAGTACAGGAAAATACTAGGGATGCCAGGGGACAACTATGAGAGAAACAGTTTAAAGTCTTATACATTCTAAATAACATATTGTACTAGTGATTTTGCTGAGTTTTAGCCTTCATCCTACTTATTGCTAAAACCATATTTGGCAAACCTTGCTGCTGTATTTTAGAAACTAGGAGTTATTTTTACTATGCCAGGCAGCCATTGGATTCCATTAATTTCTGTACAATGGGAAAACCAATTCTTACGATTGAAACCTGGCTATGGTTTTGTTGTAAGGTTATGCAATGTAAATTCAAATCTAACTGCATTCAGTCTGCAGTTCACCAGAACATGATGATGTACCTGAAAAAATGAATGCTGACATTGATGTTCACTGTGATGTAGTACTGAACTCAAGCAGGTTTCAAGAGTGCTTACTGATTTTCATACTGTATTGATATTAGATTAAACTACTGCAACAATAGGAAAAATGCATCCATAAATCTACAACTGTAGAACATGCAGTGGGAAATGTCAAGAGAACTTGAATTACAATTGCAGTTAAAGGCCGATATATATTCTTTTCTTATCGTCAACAATTAACCCATTAGAAGACCAAAATCATCAGTGCATTAGTCACATGGGTAAAAATATATAGTTTCATTTTTAAAACAAGGCTCGTTGTAGTTTTTAAAAATGATGCATTTATTGGGGACTGTTTACAGCAGCAGATCATGTACATGGCATGTGTTCATGGCAATGAAGGAAAAAGCCACCCAGTACAAGAACAGTGTGGTGTGTTGACAAGAATAATAATAGTAAGCACTGCAGTAATATGTAGTAATAGTAATCACAAATGTTTTACACATACACACACAGACAGAGAGAGAGAGAGAGATACTCCACACTGTTTCTCTCTTATCTCTCATTATAAGGAGGCAGTGAGAATGAGCAGGGCCTTAAGTGCATCATGATCAGAGACAACAGCAGCTGGATAACTATCAGCAATCTACAACTTCCCTTTGGGACTCAACCAGATATCACGAGGCCCTATGAGCCACCACTCTCATGCCGTAATGACTGGCCTCATCCTGTTTGGATCTATGTACATGTGCTCAGGTAAATTGAAATGCAACTGTATTTGTTTGCATTTGGATTATCTTTTTTCCCTCTCTCTGTCTGTGTCTGTGCTTTAATAAGAGAAAAGCCTCAGGGGGTATTAGACCATAGGATTGCTCTACAGATAGCGCACACACACACACACACACACACACACACACACACACACACTATATTGACTGCCAGCAATGGCCACTGAAAGCTATTAGCCTAAACGATTCTAACCTGGCTTTAGAAATAGGCTGTGGCCAGCTCAATCAAATGAGAGTGCCTTGGACAAGGGATTTTATTGATAGTGTACAACTGAAGCAGTGCTGATACAGCTGAAAAAGAGTAAGAGAAATCAAGCCCTCTAAATTCCACCCATTTACTCAAAGGTGGACAGGGACATGTAACAGCTAATATGTGTTGGGGTTGGTATAAGATAAGCTGTTCTTCTGGATTTCTCACAAAGGTAATAGTCAGTAATAATCACACAATACACAGGAAAACTGTGTGCACAGTCTACAGTAAGTCATAGTTGAAGCAGGAAGTGGTCTGTAAACTTTGATGAATGTGTCTGTTCTTTTTTTTTTTTTTTGATTGACCAAGAATGATGACTGTAACTATGGAAATAATTTCAAGTCTGTAATAAACCAAAGCCATCATTTAATAGTGGCGATAATTAAATAGTGTAATTTGTAACGGAGATACTGAAATTAAAATGATATTTCATCATATTATTGAATGTGCTACTGGTCGAGAGGGTATTTGAATAGGAAATCATATTGCTGAGGCTGCTGGTAGCAGGCCTCTGTACAAGCCTTTCCCTTTAATTCAGAGAGAAACCCTGGTAAATTTTTGATGCTTTAAGACCGATTCATTGTAAAAGGAACCAGAGCAGAGTGATAACAACACTGACATTATTCATAGGGACACTCCATCACTGCACTCTTTCTGTCTAAGACAGGTAGAGACAGCAAGACACAGGAATAGACACGAGAGAGACAGGACAGAGTGCAATGATGAAGAGTGAGAGGGACAGGGAAAATGGACACTGAGAGACAAAGAGCTGGGGAGGGCAATGAAACTGACAGGGACAACATCCCACTTTGACTTAAAAAATGAACAATTGATGTATAAGTCAAAGAGCATCAGTATCCCTAATACCAAAACAAAAACTTAACTCCTGAAGCACCAAAAAAGAAAAGAAATGAAAAAAGTGAGTGAGAGAGAGAGGCATGAATATGGAAAAAGTAAACTAGATAATATTTACCCTAAATAGGATCAAGAAATAAACTGTATGGTCACTATGGTCAAGGTTGCAGATGCTGAGAAAACATTTCACAATTGTAGGTGAATGCAACATATTCAACAGTGCTGTATGCAGGAAGGTGAAACATATAATTGCAGATACTTCACACCCACTACACTCCGAGTTTGAGCTACTCCCATTGGGTCGTTGATTCAGGGCCCCAAGAGCCAGCCAGAACATATACAAGAGGTCCTTTATTCCTTCTGCTATACAGGCTCTGAATACAGAATGACTGGGGATTTGTTATGGGACCTACTTTTGGATATTAATGCTATCTCTGCAGTACTGATTGTTTGTATGTTTGTATGTGTGTATGCTGGGGTGTGGGTGTATGTATGGCATATGTAACTTTGTAATTTTTATTGTGTTGGATGGACATTCTCAGCCATAAAGAATTAAAACTTGGGTGAGAATACGACTGGGCAGACTCGACTGAAAGAACGTTAAATTCATATTTGTAACATTAAAGCAGGATATTGTGTAAACCTATCTATCCAGAGTCAAACTAAATATTTTAGTAATAATAACAAAGGTACAACAGTCTTCTGTATCATAGCCACACACTACACCTTTGGATACAGGTGATATTTTTCCTCATTAATCACCATTCTCAGTTTGTTTGGAGGTGTATGCACTCAGGTGGAGGAAGACGTGCCAGGGGAATTTCAAAATAAAGGCAGGTCTTACAAATGATTATATTGTGACAGACTGTGATGTTGTATATCTGTTAATGTTGGGTTAGTGAAGAAATGCTGTTCAGACTGTTTGGGTGAAGTACTGTTATTCTAGGGTTTGATGGACATGTTGCCAGCTTAGACTGACTGTCATGTCAGCTACCTGTAATTGGCTAGGAACCAGGTATGGAGGCAGGCTTTGGGGCTTTCCACAGAAAAAGGGACTGAAAGTGAGCAAGTGGCTATCACATGGGAAAAAGTTCAGGGTTTTTGTTATTTTTGTTGGCGCTGGCTGCGGCCCACAGTAACCTGTGTTAATAAAAATAATAATAAAAGTTGTGACGAAACTGGGGGCACACTCATAGCCGAATGGTTAGGGCGTGTACCATGTGGACCCTAGTGGTCTGAGCAGGCGGACCCCGGTTTGACTCCCAATCCGGCTGGACCTTTACTGCATGTCATTCCCCCACTCTCTCCCTGTTTCCTGTCTCTCTCTCACTGTCAAATAAAGGCAAAACAGCCCCCCACCCAAAAAAGAAAAAGTTGTGACAAAACCAGCTGACGTCTCTGTGCTTGCTCTCAGGAGTTAAAGGAGATCAACCCTGAGTTAAAAAGAGAGTGAATATTGGACTTAAATTCTAATGTTATGCTCTAATATTGCTCTATGTCCACTGGATGTCTAAACTGTCTAAAATGTTACCTAGATCAGCTTTAAAAGATGATAATATGTCAATATTGGGTTTACAGCTTGTTCTGCTGTCTTATAGAGGTAAAACATATGGTATTACTGTTTTAACAAACTAATAAAACAGTCAGTTGAGCTTAGTGTGTACATGTTAACTATGTCCTGAGAGGAAGTCTAATCAGGCAAATAATGAAAAACGATGGAGTTGAGAGGATACCTCTCTGGCTAACAAGAAGCCAGGCCTGTACAGCTGAATGGAACACAAGAAAATGCTGTTGTCTATCCCATATACGACTTCTATAATTGGATGTAGGGGCCCACATCTGCGCTCCACCCTGTGGTACCCAACAATTCATATACTTGATCAATGAGCCTGTCCCGTATGGTGTTGTTGGATATGTTAATCAATTGCCAATCTGGGTGCAAAGAGTCAGGGGGCAAGCATACTAATAAGAAAATTTAGGTGAAACTGCCACAAGGGAACCTGGAAATTAATCAGATAATAAATGACCAAACTGTATCTCTTTCTTTACTGAATGCCATGCATGGCTGGGCTGGATTGAGTTGGAGTGCTCTGAGTTAAAAGGATGCATAAAGGGAGTGAGAGATCACATCTGATGCAAACATAATGATTCCTAAACAATCATGTGTACAAAAACAAACCGCCTCTTATGAAGTTTAAGCTATGTTAAGCAGCTGAAATATTCTTCATTGTGAAGAAGACAACACTGGTGCTTTAATTCAGCTGATATTCACAGGTGCAGAGTACTGGTACTCCACTGTACCATACACTTTAACTGCCACATTATAGTAGTGGTAGATATTTCATATATCAGGTAGGATTTCCTCCTGTCCAAGGAAGTCCTGGGTACCATTGGGAAAATCTGAATTTATCCTTCTATTTGCAAATAGTTTTGTTTGCCAATGACACTTAGAAATGAGCAATTTCTCTTATTCATTTACACAAATATTTCATGTAGCTCTATCTTATTTAAAGATAGAGCTACATGATGTGTAGTTGTTTGTTGTAGAAAGGTTTCACTAGCTCTGACTCAGAAAGTCAGTCTGCAAAATGTGAGAGACATTTACAACAGAGTAATAATTTCAAATTTTAATTTTTCATTATTTTTTGATCCTCAGTAAAGTTAAGGTTATGGAGAGACTGAAAAAACAGGTTACAAAAACATTATCTAAGGTCTGCAATGGTTTGTAGGGTACTCCTGATGTTGGATATAAATTTGTTGCAGAGAGAATAGTGTCATTTTCTGTTCCTGTTGCTGCACTAGGCTACATGCCCACTAAAAGAGCACACGTGTTGCAAAGAAAGCATGCATACTATATACAATAGCAGGGGAAATACACACATACACAGAGAAACACAAATGTAAAGACACACACATATTCACATGCACACAGAAACACACACACACTGAGATAGTGCAAAAGGCACTTCCTCATGAAGCAATGCAGGAAGGGACCTGGCACAGTAAATAAAAATACAATTTCCCAAAGTGACACTTCCATTCTGTTCAGTGCCCAGTCAACTGCCTGTAATTATTTCAAACATTCACAGAGATATGTGTTTCTGTGTGTGTGTACGTGTGAGTGAGTGCGCGCAACCCCACCCTGAAGCACACATGCACTTACACACACAGTACACACAGTAGCCTTCAAATCCTCAACCCCTTTCACCACACATATACTTTTCACCCCTTCATTTGACTGTAATAAAAGGGGAGTGAGATGCCTGTTCAATCCCCATACCATTCCCCAGCCCACTCCTGAGAGCTACCCTGTCACACGTCACACACACACACACACACACACACACACACACACAAACCGTGTTTTATTACACACACCAAAAACAAAAAGGCTGGAGAGTGAGGAGAGGAAGACGGGAAAAGAAAGACCAGAAAAAATGGAAGCAGCTGCTCAAAATAGATGAGATTGTTGAAAATGAGACAGCTACAATAGCTACAGGGTTCCTTAACTGTTCCAAAATCATTGTAAATCATGGTCTCAAGGAACTTATTGCTTTTATAAAAAGGATTCTACACATTCCTGGCAAGATTTCCAAAAATACAATCAATATAAAAATGCAATATATCAGAATTCGTAATAAATAATAATTCCTCCGCCAAGCAATTTAGATCTTGAGAACGACATTTAACAGAATAGTTACCAAGCAACACAAAGTTGCTGCAACACACAGACAAGAGGCAGGAATATTGCTCCAGCATCTTCTTTCATTGTAGTTTGGGCACGAGTATGAATGAATGAATGGCACAGTAATACTGATGTAATGCAAATTCAGCCAATGAATGACCAGAACTATATGTTTAAAAAAAAACCAGTCCTACATGTTGGTCTAAGTCTTGAAAAATTAAGATGGTGGTTGTGACAGACGTCAGTTTGGGGGATATGAAAATATAAGTGATAGAAAGTTAGTCTGCAGTACATACACTTATGGAGAACTTTATGAGAAACACCATACTAATATGTGGGAGGGGCTCTCTTTGATCTCAAAACAGCTTCAGTTCAACAAGGTGTTATAAACATTCCTTTGAGATTATGCTCCATGTTGTCATTATTGCATCACATCATTTCTGCAGATTTGTCAGCTGCACATTCATGCTGCCAATCTCTGGTTTTACCATATTCCCAAAGGTGCATGAAGTGGCCCAAAGGGTGCCAGGAAAATATTCCCCACACACAATTCAGATTCATTAGACCTGGCTACATTTCATTTTTTACAGTCCACCACAGTTATAAAGAGTGGTCATTTGAATTACTGTAGCCTTTCTGTCAGCTCCAACAAGGTGTTTCCATCTGCAGAACTGCTGCTCACTGGATGTTTTTTGCTGTTTGCACCATTCTGAGTTATGCTGTAAAAAACACACACACACACAAAAGTATAATACAGCAGACTGCATTAGATAATAGATGAGATTATTTAATTTTTTGACCATGCTCCTTGGTCAAATTATATATACACCTGCCATATTAGAAATATTTATTGTGGTGAAAGTCCAAAAATTATTCCTCTGCCTTCTCTGATATTCCAATTTATTACATTTACAACAACAACAACAACAACAACAACAACAATACTCAATACTCCTATGGACCAATTGAGCCCAGTCAAGCACCCTTTAAAACTCCTCAGGGAAATCTTGAACACCCCCAGTTCACTGATAACCCCTAAGAATTCCAGGACCCCCATGTGGAAAACTGCCGGTCTACAGCATACTCTGTAATATTCATTGCACTCTCAGTAACCATGGTGATACTGTGGATACAATCTTTAATGGAGAGTTTCTGTTACATCGAGAGACTTAGGTCAAGTGTGTGCACCTAGATACACTCTATATGCTACCAGGAAACAAACCTTGCAGTGATGTTTGCTCTCTGTCGCTTTTCCACTATCGTGTGTATGCTATCTGTTACCCTTTAAAAATCCCCAAATATTTCATCAGTACCATAGCACCCGGGGACCTATTTTTGGCCTCCCTCCATCTCTCTTCGTGTCTCCTCCCTGTCTCATCCCCGTGTTCCTGTGCTTCACTGCTGCCATGTCCCTGTCTGACTGCCCTGACTAATGGGCACAGAGTGCCCCAAAAGTATCCTGGAGTACCACACACACACACACACACACACACACACACTTACTAAGGAATTCCTCCAGGCGAGGCTTAAGGAGGTGGGGTTTCCCACCTGCTGAATAGCTTGCATAATGTATTTTGAATAATGCAAATGTTTGAGCCAGCAGTCATTCAGTACAACATGTTTCCTTGCACAAAAAGAAGGCAATTTTGGGGTCACACACTGAGGTGACCATGAACTATTCATGTAAAAGAAGAATAAGGAGAAGGGGAGTGGAGTGGATTCTTCAGTGACTATAGGCATACTGTGCACCCGGTTTCATTCTCAAATTTTGATTTGTTTTATTGGCACAAGTAAACTATTGTCAAGGCAACTTGTACAAAGTAACGGTATAGGTGCAATAATTTACAAAGTTTCAAGAAAAAAAAAGACAAGAAATGGTGACCTCCTGACTTTTGCTCTGCCCCTACTGTCAGGCTGAAATTTCTACAATTCCACATGCTAATTCCTATCCAGAGGATTAACCCTTTCCATTTTGGACAAATGGGAACTGCTTGCAGGATTGTGTTGAGGCACAGATCTGGGAAAAGCTATGGAAAACTTACTGCTGCATTGAAGGTTCCCAAGACCACACTGGCCTCCATGATTCTTACATGGAAGAACTTTGGAACAACTAGGACTCTTCCTATACTGTAAAAACTTACAACGTATATTCTTTGGCATAAGTAACACTCAGGAGTTGTTCGGTCTTAGAAAGTTAAATCATTAGCATTTAAATTATAAATAAATAATAAAAATGTAAATTGTACCAACAAATGAAGTCTGTATCTTGTTTCAGTGACAGTAAGGGAGTCCTGATAACTTCTTCTTCTAAATCTTTATCTGCGATTCATTATGAAAAGAGAAAGTTCTGCTGACTCATGCTTGTTTAGATTATTTAATTATCACTTGCAGAACTAAGAATCATGAGTTCAGTTGAAAAAATGTCCAGTAGATTGTTGATGTAACTCATCAATTTAAGTTTTTGGAAACATTGTTAGTTTATTTGCATGTAATTCCCAGCATGCATTGAGCATAAATTTATCCAGAAATCCTTCTTTTTTCTAACATAAAAAAGTGACATGACAGAAGCTGTTTTGTGTCTTTTTCTACATGTGTGTCTGAGGTGTCTGACGGTCTTTACGCTCTGGTCAGAGGACAGGTCTGTAATTGAAATACTTCCTGCCTCCTTCTCTTATACAGTGTTCCTGAGCTCACTGCATGTACTGCATGTGATGCTGTTATGAGGAACAAAGACGAAAAATACACCCTTGCTCATTAATAAAGTGAAAATTCCAAATGTGTGCAGCAAAAAATGGAGGTACTTTTACCTAGAGTAGATTAACAAAAGAAAGAAAATCAATAATATTTGCTGTGCAAGTGAAGCCTGAGAGATTGTTAGGGCTCTAAGTTATGTAGCATTGCTACATTAATTTATGACACACTCTTCTCTCTTTTGTGCTCTTTGCAGTAGTGTCTGTGCTCACTCTTGTGCCCATCACAAGCATCATAGCATCATCACTGCCTGTATCATATAACACTTAATCCCCCACAGCTCCACCTTACCACACAGCTGTAGGCTCTAACTCCTAATTTACCTTGAAGGTGGGGAGATTTTTTATTTTTATTTTTTATCATCACTACCCAACTCCCCTTAGTGTGAGCTTGAATGTATGCTGTAGATGCCAAACATTAAAATTTATAGTTCAGTATTTTGGAGAATATGCTGATTTGCTTTCTTATTGAGAATAATAATAATAATATTTCAAAAACAGTGTTTTACAAAGCGTCTGCGTGATAAAGGAAAATTTCCGTATGTTTAAACCTGACATACTGTATTTTCCCATAAATATGTGACTCTATGCTAACTTTGCACTCACCACCTGCGTTGTAGAGATTCAGGGAAATAAGGACGCAAGCTAAGCTTTCCAAATAAAAAAATGATTTTTACATAAATCATCTGAGTCAGACCAAATTTCATTCATCATCATATGAGCTCACCAGCTGGTACAGTGACAGTTCAACACGTCAGAGGAGGCTCAGGCTTTTTCCAGCAATTTGTAGATTTTTATGCAGCAAAAGCATTGTACAACAATGACATATTTATAGATGTAATGCACTGTGCTGGTGGGGTTAATGCTGCACAGGAATGTAGATTCATTTCCATGTCATGACCAGGGGCGTTGCCTGGCATAAAGCTTTACTGCAAGCCCCCCACCTCCCACCCCCACCCCAGGTGCAGAGTTCTGAGGCAGAAAAAGCATAGTCTTACATCTAAATAATAACAAACACACATTTACAGAAGTCATGCGATAATGTTTCCATTACTATAAGGTCAGTTGGTTTCATTCCACAAAATAAGACTGTTGTTGTATCACATTACCAGACCAGTTTGCGCTTTAGCTGTGTGCAGGTAGAACTCACCTGACACGGGAGCTGAGAGTATCAGAGCAGCCAACAGAAACAAGTCGCTCTGCCCTTTGTCTCCATCAAGTCTCTACCTCTGTCACAGATATTTTTGTGGCTTGGTTGTATGGTTTACAGTTTGCCACATTGTTAGACCTGTAGTGCTCTGTGTGTCAACTGTGAGGCAGCTAAAAAGACATGTAACGAGTTGTCAACTGACATTTTGTGAGTCGAATTTGGGTTTTCCTGACCGATGCCTCAAATAGGTCGCAGCTCTATATAGAGCTATTTATTTCCAAGCAATATCCCTAAAATAAATCAAAGCTTAACTTATTTATGATGGAATTTCCCTTGAGGCAGAGGCAGAAAGAAAGTGTTGCTATGAAAACAGAAAAAAATAAGTAATTAATAAAGGAATACAGAATAAGTCCAGATAGACAAAGGATAGACAGGATTACAGCAAAATTAAAAATATTAAAGTGATCAAAACCAGACTGAAAAGGAGACATGTTCAGTATTCCTCCTCCTCCACTACCTCTTCATTGCTGTAAATCTTAATGAGCTTCACTAGGCCATATCATTAGAATGTACAGTAGCTGTGTGTGTGTGTGTGTGTGTGTGTGTATGTATTGCAGAGGGTGGATTCAGGGGCTTCCCTCCACTGCTAAGCAGAGATACAGCACTTCATCAGGCATGTGTGAGTGCAAATGAGAGATGGTGTTCAGGCAGGATGGGGGCAGGGGGACAATCAATTATTCAGCGGTGAACATTTTTCACTTATTACTTAACTAAATTCTCCACATCCACACCACCTCTCGTCCAATTCATTATCCTCCATCCACCTCATGTGAAGGGCCCTTTTCCACAGGCTACAGGTTTGCAGTCTATTTCTCTCTCACACACAAAAATATACAATAGTAGCTACATGCACAAAAAAAAGAGATTAGCTTTACACATAGCTCAGTAGAACAGTGTGACACAGAGAAATAATCTAATTGGTTGATGAAACCTCAATGGGCAGAGCCAGAGAACCACAGATACTTAGTTAGCTTAAGGCATAGTGCAAACTACACACAGTTTTTCTGTGGGCTGGAGTATGCCTCTTTGGGCTACATATAAGACAGCGTGCACAGGGACTGTTCACAGACACTGACTGAAGTACAGGTTGGGAGATGTGAATGTTGGTGGGGAGTTCAAGCGCTATGTTGCCTTGGTATACCCAGATCTTAACTGTACTGAATTAGATATTTATACATTAGTCTTTAGGATTTTCAGGTCGTGGGTGTTGCACAACTTTCAGGCCACAGTAGTGCAGGGCACGCTAACAGGATGTGTGGGTATCAAGCAGAGGTGAAGCACTTTCATTTCTTTTAGTTCTGAGACAAAAACACTCCAATGGCCACAGGAAATGAGATGCAACTGACACAGACACTAATACAGATGTGCTTGTATTTGGAAGTACTTGGAGGTGAGATATCCAATGAAAACACAACAGCTAACTTGGGACAAGAAAAGAGGGAGGCAGTGGACACACTTACAGTGACTTTAATATGTTTTGCTGGATATGGATATGGATATAGTCTATAATCACATTGACTGAATTTAGGTGGCTTTTGAATTGCTGAAATGATTAGAAGATTGATAGCAAGGCAATTACCATATGCTATATTAATCTAATAATTTCATTTAACAAACAACAAATTCCTAGCAAGAGCTGCTTTCAGTTACTCAAACCTATGTTAATGATGTAAAAATTTCTATATTTTGGTTTTGGACTGATGGACTGACATAAGAATGCTAAACTATACTAAATTCTTAATTCATTAATTGATTAAAAAAGTAACAAATTAATCAGTTATTACTTATGTGATGAATTTGTAAGGAAAAGCTGAATCAAACTGTTAAATATGTCACTGGGTGGCACAAGGTCTGACCAGCAAGACCAGAGGGTGGAGTTCATGAGTCATGCTGAAATAATGCCAGAGCAAATTAGGATGTAAAATAATCCATAGTGGAAAATACAAGAGCTGGCTGCTCCTAAAGTCACAGCTAACAATACAGAGGAAAGATGCAAGAGCAGAAAATACTATGTTGCCCACAAAGGCGCAACACAGGAGTGAGGAGCTGAGATGAAGTGTTAACGCTTAATAACAGACAAGCAGTATGAATTAAGAGGTGAATGTGTGCCAGCTGCTTTAATGATCTTTCAAAACAAGTGACCACTTTAATTAAAAATCTCTTCATACTCGTCCATCATCTTCAAAAAGCAATCCATCACATTGAGGGGGCAACAAACAGTCACCAAGTAATTAACTTGCTGTTATTTTTTCATTGCATGAGAAGTATATTTATATACGATATTTTTGTGAATTGCACATTTTATACAGTATATACTGGACATGATACAGGATCAAACAGGAGATTTCTGTATATGCTAGACTTGATTAGCAGTAGGTCTCTCCATCCCACTGTTTTAGCATGTACAGGAAAAAAAAAAAAACACTTTACACAAACACAAGACATACATGGACACACAATACAAGCTACACTTAGGCATACAATAGACACATGAACAATAAATATGCATAGATTGTGTTTAATGAATCTATGCTCCTAAACTCAAATGCACCTAATGTTTAACACACATTTGCACACACAAACACAATCACTTTCTCAGGTTGGTTTCCTCCTCTGTCACTCTGACCCAGTAACATTTGTCAGCCCTTAAGCTCCCTGATGTGGAAAATGGACTTTATTCTTATGGTGTGACAAACAGAATAATAATGATAAAAAAACCCAAAAAAACTCAAACCATAAAAGAGGGTCCGGGTAAGGGTTCAAGAGACATAGAAAACAAATGGCAAAAGAGAGAGAGAGAGAAAGAAGAGAGAAAAACGCCTTGGGCAAAACTAATCTTTGTGGCCATCTCTCTGTGTTTCCTTCACCGTGACACACACACACACACACACACACACACACGGTCTACATTGCTCTGCAGCAGCAGTTTTGTAGCTTTGGTGGCTTTCATGGAAAACTATACCTCAATGTTATAATACAATCATTATTCATTTAACTTAATTTTAATTCTCAGCTGAGGCTGTGTACATCTGTATCATCTTTTAAAAACTGTAAGTCACCTTGTTTAACTAATTTTTTCAGGTGGCAATATCCATCAAAGTTTTTTTGACAAAATAAAAATTGTATGTACTGTATTACTAATTTTTCTTTCAGTATGATTATTATTGAAAATATCAAGAAAATTACACATATATAACTTCAAGTCAGTAGATTAAATTGCATATAAAGCCCATGAAGAGAACTATGCACTACTGCTACAGAATTTATTTATATTTATTCACTTACCAATTTTAGCTTTTTTTTTGAGTTATGACTATTTTTCATCTAAACCGAAGCAAACATTTTCACACATATATATTTTATTTGTGAAATAAACTACATATGCTGATATGTGAATTCACCACAGGAAATGCTGTTTCAGTCTGACATATAGCCCCTATAATATAATTTTGTACAAGAAAAAAACTTAGTTAACTACTAACTAACTAAGTTAACTAAGTTAAACTTGTTGTCATTCATGATATCAGGGGCTGAGGTGGCTGGTATGGGGACAACCGATACTGTTTATTTGTTTTACTGACTCCACCTTTTTGTTCTTGTTACTATCACCTTTCACATACCTCTGCTGTCTCTCTCTGACACACTGTTTAAGCGCCTCCCCTCTTACTCACTTCTTATGGCATTAAACATTTACGATTTAAACCATTAGTCCTTTTGTTTCAAGTTCCAGCCTGCTAGCAGCTGCCTGAAAGATGTGTGTGTGTGAAAATATGTTTCTGGCAAGATTTAGGAATGATTATTTAGTTTCACTCTGTTGTATACATCTGCAGTAAAATTACTTAACACATTCAATATATTAATAAAACTAACTGCCAAGGGTGTGCTGGCAAATTACAATGACTTGTAACTGACTAGTAACTGCTAACGTAACAATAAAACTAATAGCAGCAGCATAAGTAATGTCTAATTATAGCAGCAGGTGTTGAGTGGAGATGAAGGAGCAGTTTTTCATGTCAAAAACATGACTTTACGTAGTTTGGAAAAAGAACTGTGACAAAATGCACTACATTATTCAACACCCCATAAAAACTACGATTATGTGAAAGACCAACATACATTTGAATGCTGTCTTATTCAGCAACCTGCATGTATCTCCTGAACCACACACTGTAGTTTCCTCCACCACCCAAAATATCCCTGCTCAGAAGATGGTTTTTCCACTTTACCTGTTGCATTATTGTCAATAATAAATACCTTACCAAAGCTGTCTCTGTCAGTCGTATTATCTAATATTACCTGCTCATGGAAGAAAGCATTTATTTATTTAAATTATTGTGGGGGAGATTTTAAGCCTTTATTTGACAGAAACAGGAAATGTCGGGAAAGAGCAATTGAGACTTACTACAAAACATGCAAGCAGTCTACTGTAACTACCAATAAACACTTCATAGTGTTCTAGATGTGGATGTAATGTTAACACTACTTTCAGTTGTGTGAACTAGATGTTCCCTAAAGAAATATCACAGTTTAACATTAACTGTGATATTATTAGCATCAACTGTGATATCAACAGTTTAACATACCTCAAACTAAATCCAGACAATGAGCAGTATTTTAGTAAACAAGTGAGTGAATCCAGCTTCTGAATGACTCACTCACAATGAACAGCACAGGTAGCAGTAATAATGATAAGTAGCAGGAACAACTGTACTTGTACTAGAGACTACACTATACTTGCAGTTCTGTTCAAATAGAGTTTGGAAATGCCAACAGAGTGACTCACTCTGTGTATTACTGATGACCACAGTGACACCAACACCTTGTGATGGACGCTTGTAACCATGGTTACTGTAAAAAAAGATGGCTACAACTGTGGCCTCAAAATGCTTAGAAGACATAAACCTACGAAAATCAGGTGCCAACATTAACTCAAAATGTGTCTCATGTTTCAGCAGTCAGTAAACAGTACTGTAGTGAACAGGTGAAGGAATCCAGTGCCTGAATGTTCATGCTGCTTTGCAATGGAGAGCAACAGTAGCTGCAAATAAGCAGAAATGACAATGGGCAAATCAGCTCTGTATGAACTGTTAAACAGTCTGTCATAAACAGGTAAACAGTATCTTACTAACCTCAGGATCCATGAGAACAACCAATGGTAACTGTTAACAACGGAGACAATGACAGCTGTACTCCTTGGAATATTTAGACAATATAAAAATCAAAAATGCACAACATTAAAATACATTTAATTAAAATGTCTTTAGTTTTTCATGAAATAAGATATATAAAAAATTAAAATATATTTCAGTCAATAGAATAAATCTTTATCTGCTCAAACTGAAACGGGGTTATTGTTATCATATTGTTCAGGTAAAATATAGGGGACTTGAGTGATTGAGCAATTTCATAATAACAGACATAGTAACATCTCACAACACTGATGGACTGACATATTTATAGAAATAGAAGAGTACACACGCGCACACACACACACACACACACACACACACAAACTTATTTACACTCACCTCCTCCCATTCAGTGTGAAACCACTCTAATGGCCACACTGACTGGATTCAATAGGTGATGGAGAAAGAGGAGGCCAGCAGGTCCACACGATGAAAAGCATTGTGTTCAGAAAGAATCAATCAGTGCTTTTCAGTGTAATTCCATTCCATTCAGAAAAGGCCGGGAAGCAATTTTAAAATGGAAATGCCACTTGACTTGAAGTGGAGGAGAAAGAGGGAGGAGAGGGAGGGAGGACTGAATCTATTCATTTGAGGGTGCTGAGTGTTAAGGTATCTCTCTTTCAGCACGGTGTGGTTACACACACTCCTCTTTGAACTGAGCTCTATGACCAGTGGCCATGTCTGTGTGTATGTATGTGTGTTTTTGCACTGGCAGGATGTTGTCTGAGAGCGAGTTCCGAGTTTTAACCATTTTTTCTCAATCAGCTTTTTCATCAACATCAACATTTCCTGCCAAATCTGTCAAATATTACACAGATTACTGTGCATCAATTCAAATTTAGCAATGTTAGACTACAAGAAAAAACAGTGAAAATTTTGTTTTGTGTGCATGTGTGTTTATAGACTTTTTCCATAAAAGTCATAAGACTAAGCAATTAAATAGCAATAGTGCATTTCTATGCTGTTTCCCGCTGGTTCCATCTACAACTGCAAAATCCTACTGGATTAAGTGTATGTGTATTTTGGACAATGTGAATGGCAGTGGATTGCAGACCTCAGAAGTGATAAGGTTTCAGGGGGAGGAGGTGAGGCAATGGAAGGAGGAGAGGGGGCTGCTTAAAAGCAGTAGAAGTGAACCAGCAGCTGATGAGGAGCAGGAGGAGGAAGGAGGACTGAGAGAAACCTTGTTGACAGTCAGGGCTAACTCAAAACCCCACAACTCTTGTTATGGTTTGTACAAATCCTTGATAAATTGAGGCACTTCTTCCCTGTAGGAGGAGACTCATCATCATCTCCTGTCTGAAGGAGTAGAGCACCACCTATTCAGCCAATCCACAGGACTGCTACAAGTTTTCAGGTATGCGCAATGGAGGGCTGGTACATTGCGGCCTTATGCCAAAGTCAAACAAACTCTTTTTTCCCTCATCAGTCTACACTCAATATTCCATAATTAGTGAAAGGGTCTGAATAATTTCTGAATGCACTGTAAAAAACAGCATGGATGGACTAAAACATAATTATGGCAGAAGTGATGCACGGCACATGTGGAAAGCTGCTCAGCTGTGTTAAAAAATACCCCCATCTCTCTCACAAATGAACTGAACACCTTTAACACATGATTTGCATCAGACGTGACGGCAGTAATGGTGTCAACACCGGAGGACGGAGCAACCGCGCAAGTCACTGAGGCTGACATGAGTAAGATATGTTAAATCACACCAAGCTTTCAGTCATGCTAGCATTACATCATGTATCATCAAGACCTGTGACAGCCAGCTGTCACCTGTGTTCACAGACACGGTCATTGCCCATCAGGGCAACTGATTAACAATCAGAGCTGCTGGACTTGCATATGACCCCTTATATAACTTTGGTATTGTAATATCACTGCACAGGGCAAATGCCATCCACAGGGTAATGAGAATGGCAGAACAGATCATTGGGTGTGCACCTCCATCCACGGAGATCTTTCAGACCAACTGTCAGAGCATGGCCAGCTCCATCATACAGGACCACAATCACCCTGGGCACCAACTGTACTCCTCCTGCAGTCCAGTCACCCATATTGCAGCACTCATACCAGAACAAGGAAGTTCAAGAGCAGTTTTTACCAATGGGTAATGCGCCTACTGAGCTGCTATTCACATAGTCACTAGAACTGTAATTACACTAGGAACTCTATATAGCATATAGGCAGTCACAATGGAATGCACAATCTAGAAACTGGTTTGAGAATTTCAGAGAGGAATGGCCAGACTGGTTGGAGCTGATAGAAAGGCTATGGTGGCTCAGATAACCAGCAAAAAAAAAACATCTCAGAATGAACCTTGCAGCAGATGGGCTATAACAGGAGAAGATCACACTGGGGGCCTGTGAGCCAAGAGCAGAAATCTGAGGATGCAATGGGCACAGACTCACCAAATCTGGACACTTGAAGACAAATGTAGCCTGGTCTGATGAATCTTGATTTTTGCTGTGGCACTGGTGAAACAGCACAAGTCCATGGACCCAACCTGCCTTGTGTCAACAGTCCAGGCTGGTGGCTGTGGTTAAACAATAACATACCACGTACCAACTGAAAAGTCATCTCAAACTTGTTTCGTGTACATGAGAATGAGCAGTGTACTTCAGTGGCCTCCTCAGTCACCAGATTTGAAGCCAGCAGAGCATCTTTGGGATGTGGCAGGACTAAGAGGTTTGCAGCATGAATGTACAGCTGGCAAATCTGTAGAAATGATGTGATGCAATCATGCACCTGGACCAGAAATGTTCTAATTAATCATAGTTTGAATGCCACAACCCATCGTTGCTGACCATGTACAGTACCAGTATGGTTGTCAATCACTATTTACCCATGTTCTAATGGCTACTTGCACCATGTCACAAAGCACAGTCATCATCTCTCCTCAGTTATCAGATCAGATTTGGGATGTAGTAGTACAGGTGATTAACAGCGTGAATGTGCACCTGACTAATTAGTGGAGATTATATAATGCCGTCATGACAACATAGAACAGAATGTCAAAGGACAACATTTTGTGGAATCCATGCCATGAAGAATTAAGTCTGTTGAGAGCAAAACCCCACAGTCCCAGTTCTTCAGGTGTGGCTGTGTCTCAGGAGATAGAACAGGTTGTTTCCTATTCAAAAAGCCAGTGTTCAATACCCAGCTCCTCCAGCATAGATGTCAAGTAGTTTGCCCAAAATGTGTGGCAAGATACTCCAAATTGCCTCCCATGCACCACCGGTGAATGAATCAACATATAATGGAGAAGCGTTGCATATATAAATAGAAACATTGTATGAGTGTGTCTTCACTATGCTAGTAAAGCACTACATAAAAATGTTGTCCAGTCCAAATGGAGGCCCTCCTGGTACCTGTGTGGTGGTCCTAATTAAGTGCTCAGTACGTTGAAGGATTTATGGATGAAGTAGCAACAATAGGACAATTTAACTTAGATATCAACCTGACATAGTAGTGTATTATACTGCCCACATGTACAAGCATGTGCCTGCACAAACAGACACACACACATCCTAGTGGCAAGTGGTCCACTGTCTAGGATCAAGCCAAGGTCAGGGGTGTGATTAGGGATTAGTGCCAGAGGCTTGCACTGGCAGGCAGTTTCCCCTTAATAAAGCCATCACTGCATAGGGAGAGCGAGAGAAATACTGCCAGTCAGCCCAACTGGACCTGCCTGATTTACAGCTGTAGCAGTCTACACATCAGCCTGCTATATTGCTAAGGCAATATATGGAGACGTGGCTAAAGGAGTAGTTAAACTGTCAGTGAGTGACAAGCTGATGATATACCATCAGCTTCTAGTTCATTGGCATTTGGAAAGTGACACATTGTGACACTTTCTCTTAATTCTCACACTGGATAGTTTTTTACATTGAATGTGAATGGACACAATAACAGTGATGTAAACACCTCAGACACACACATGTATGAGAAAACATCCTTTGTCATCAACTACTTGGACTGTTTAGTCCTCAAGGTGACATGCTGGTAGAATTTTGGTAGTCTTTAAATCAGCATAATTGAAGTTGCCAGTGATGACCCCCATCGGGATATGCTGTTTGTTGACTGCTGATGCCACTGTGCAGCTCTCGTAGTGCCTCTTTCATATTAGAGTTAGGGGGCAGGTAGGCTCTTACAGTAACAACGGTGAACTCCCTTGGTAGGAGGATAGTATGGCCAACACTTCATAATCAGAATGTTGCTATGTAGCCACGTTTCAATTAAAATAAACATACAGCAGTATTTCAGGTCATGCTGGTTGGTCTGTCTATGCCATATTAAGTTAAATATTGTCCAGTCAACATTTATCATCCAACAGGATAGATATGAGGGCAGGACTACCGGACACCAGTATTCCTCTGTGGGTGACACCCGACTCACCGACATGGGTTAAACTAAAGCCAGGGGTCTATCTGTATGGATCAACAGGATGCTTTTAAGAACTGGCATCACTACCAGTAATGGCCATCCACGTATTAAATGTTCATTTATCTCTTGTTACATGCTAAATGTGAGTCAGAAATAATTTTATTTTACTGTAAAATACAATCAGTGACAACAACCCTTCCCATCACAGAAAACAAGACTTGACTATTAGCTAGTGGGCAGGCCATTATTATAACAGTAGGTCTATGTTTGGATTTCAGCTACAAACAACACAGGTGAACGATATAATTATTTGCAGTTCCTCAGCTATGTATTTCTCTACTGCTCTGACTGTATTGCATTTACCTATTTGTTAAGCAATGACCACTTTGGAGTTGTCCAATTTTATCTGAAGGATATGATTTAAATCTCTCTCATAACTACATTCATTTTGATTTGGAAATACATCACATTCCATCCATCCATTATTTGTATGGTGAAGCAGAGCCAGTCCCAGCTGACACTAGGTGAGACTTGGTGTACACCCTGAACAGATCACAAATTTATTACAGGGTTGACATATAGAGACAAACAACCATTCACACTCACATTCACACCTACAGGCAATTCAGAGTCACCAATTGTCACTTTGGACTGTGGGGGGAAGCTGAAGAACCTGGAGGGAATGCACACAGGCACAGGGAGAACATGTGAACTCCACACAGAAAAGAATATGCAATATTATTGAATATATATATATTTCAATAATAATAAAACAGCAGTTTAAATATATATATATATATATATATATATATAAACTACTGTTTTACCGTTACTGGTTAACTGGTTCTGGTTTTAATTTTTTTGGTTGATTGGTGTATTACCACTGCAACTGTGTTTTCATTTGTGAATATGAAGAAGCTGGGGACAAATACTGGACCTGCCAGTGCATAATGAAACATTCAATAAGAGTCTATGACTGCACCATGTTCTGATTCACTGCTGGAAGCCCCCCATTAACATACAACACCAACTACACACCAGTGTGTAGAGTCAGTCACCAGTCAATACATCAGTAAACATCTATGGCTTAGGTTTAAATGTGATCTGAAAGAACATGAAGTCATTTTTCTACGTGTTAATCTTGTTTCTTCTTCAGGGTAAGTGCACATATTTTTTGTTTCAATTAACGGTAATCAGAGTGAATCAGTGCTTTGTTCATCTACTCATTTTTCCATCAACTTTGTCAGTACTAACCCAACATCACACTCATGCTGCTTCTAGAGTTTGCATACTGTAACTAGAATGATCTATCAGTGATTGTGACTGAAGAAAGGGTATGCCATCCTTTATTTCCATTCATTATTAAATACTGATCAGAGCTTTTTCACACATCAGAAAATGTAGGTATTTTATAATGAATTCAGTAACTTACAGACCAGTACTATATTTACGTAGTGAAATGCAATCATTGTTACAGTATTGCAAATTAATCTGGAGTGATGTGGAGCTGATAAGGTAAGCATGTTATTTATTCACTTTCCATGTAGATGCTGAACAGGCTAAAACTCTGTTATAGCGTTTGAACAGCTATGCTTTTGTTTTCAGTGTTGGGACATTTTTATTTGAATTAGTCCCAAAAGACGACCCCCTTCCACACTAGATTCATGTATATTGTTTTATAGCGCATAAACGCAGCCTCAGCTGCACCTCTCTTTCTTTGCTGCTAGGACATTACTAAGTAGGCAGACACAAGAAAAAAGACTTGCAGGTGAAGGAAAAAAAGTGTTTGCCCTAGCAGTGGAATTCTCTCTTAAAGTTACTGGCACTAAACTAATCTTTTCACACTCTATTAAATATATTTGCATGAAGGCTGATGAAAATGAAAATTTTACAATTTAATGGAAACACAGCTACAAACTCCTCGCTTGCTGTGATGAAAAAACACCACAGTGGTACTTGCACTAAACACACTACTAAATGCACACACTGGACAGGTGCACACATAACATGGAGCTGATACTTCAGATGTCAGAAAGAGCATGGAAAAAAATGGTTTCATAACCACAGGGGTGAATTTATCTATTGGGATGGAAACCAATGAGATAATGAATAAAAATAGATTATGTTGGAACAGGCAGCACTGGCTTATACAGCCAGTGGGGAGACAAAAAAGACTGGACAAAAGATGGCTTAAATCACACACTCACACACACCCGAGGGTGTGAGAGTGAGAGAAAGGCCAGGGCCAAGTCAGAGGAATTAATTGAGGTAGTTTGTTTCACAGCGGGGAGTCTATTAAATGCCATGTCACCACTGGGCCATGGGGAGTAACACACTAGCACTTGGAGGGCAGAGGGAGGGGGGATTGAGGTGAAGTTCGATGCCAGTATGAATTTCTCTAAAATCAGCACTCACATCTCACCTCATTCATCTCTTGCTCCATCTCACTCTCTCATTCTTTTTCTTTTCTTATCCCTCTCTCCTTCATCTTCTGCTGCCCAACGGTATCTCTACCATTCTTTTCCCTGTTTTCCTCTTGGCCACTACCTTACACTCTGTCACCTTTTCTTCATCTCCTTTTCTTCCTTTATTGTATATCTCCACCTCTTTCTCTTTTCTCTTGTATACACTTGCTGCATACTGAATGACAATAAACGTCTGTCTGAGTCTTAAGTCTTTTCCACAGAATATTACCATGTTTTTGTGGTCTTTTGCTCTTTCTCTTAATATCATTCACTGGCTTCTCCATGATACAACATTTCCATTACTTCTTAGTAGTATTACTTAGTCTTTCTTTTCTTTTAGTATTTTACTCTCCTTCTGTGTTACATCTTTCTTTTCATTCTGGTTTCTTTCTAGCTTCACCCTTCTCTTCCATCTTTAACATGTAAGACTGTGAACGGAAAGTATCACAATTCTAATTAGTTGTGATACTCTACATTAATAGTAGATGGCGCAGCACAAGTGGCAGCTCATTACAGCAGCTCCAGCTTGGTACTAAGGTTTCTCTCTCTTTTTCTGTTATCTGCAACAATTATGTCCCTTTTGTGCATGTTCAAACTCATGGCTTTTTTGCCACTATTTTGAACAGTTTAGACTCTGGTTGGGACATCCTGCGTTCCATCATGCAGCCATTGTTTAGAAATGGGGGTGGAGGGATGGGTGAGCCAACGATGACTGATAAGCCAGAAAGAGAAGTTACAAACCTGACTAACCCAGCTAACATCAGCCTCCACTGTTTCCCTGGATGGTTTACAGATTATATAGGCAGACAGGACAAGAGAAAGTGGTAAGAGGAAGGTAGTAGGGCTGGTGGTGTTTGTTAATGATAGATGGTGCAATCCAGGACACATTACAATTAAAGAAAGTTTCTAGAGTAAGGACACTGAGCTGCTACATTTTACTACCATGTAGTAATACATGGATAATTTAATCACACTTTTATTTCCTGCATTTACTCAATATGTCTCATGGGCTGAGACCATGGTCTGATGAGTCCAATGGGGGACTATTTTGACTAAACTAACTATGATGTTCTCTCTGAACCCCATGGACAATGACCTCTGAATTGAGAGCCTTGTACCCTCCAAAACATTGTTTTCGAACAAATCCAGCATCACTCCTTATCTAAATGCCCTGCTAAATGAGAAGAAGGGAACTTTTAGGTTGGGGAGCAAAGAGGAGCTACAGAAGGTGTAGAAGGTGCTGAGGAGAAGGATCGGGTGGGCTAAAGATACTACAGGAAGAAGAGGACAGTGGACAGCCTGCCTCACAACAGACTAGGTGAGGAGGGAACTAAAATGGATGAAGGTAAGAAGGTCAGGGCAGCAGGTCTAGATGGCTTCAGCTCCAGGATCCTCAAGCCCTGTGTGGAATAATGCAGTCCATGATCAACCAGAGCATGAAACTGGAAAGAGTGCTGATCTTGTAGAAGACTTTTTGTGTAGTACCATAAGCCCATAAAAAGTAATTAGGGGGCTCTAGAGAGCCCACTCACTACAAAATATTGCAGTTTTCACCAGATCTGAGGCATGTGCTGATTTTGGTGCGACCCAGAATTTCCTGATGGTTCATGTGAAAGGCAGAGTGGTTAATTAAAAGCAGCGTTGTCAGAAGCATGAGTAAAGTACCTAAGTTGATAAGAGAAGTAATACTGATAGCTACAAGCCAGTTCATTTGTAGCAACATCCAAAAATGACATTTAACTAGGGATGTGCATGACTATTCAATTAGTTGATTAATCAACACAGTAAACATAGTCGACATCTATTTTTAAGAATCAACAAATTTTTATCTGACTTTATTTATTTGATCTGTTTGATAAGGGCCTGCAGGCTGTTAACCGAGCTGCCGCTAATGTTAGCTCATGTTGTTTCTAGAGGCTCAACTTGTATTTAGGTTAGGATTCCTTCAGTGTACATCATTCAGGGGATTTTTACTGTGAGCTGAATTATCCACCAAAGCCTCATTGAATATAGCAGATTCATATTTAAAGAAATAATGTTTCTCTGTGACACGGACACAAGATGTTGAGAGCTGCTGCTTGCTCAGTTTGTCTCTCTGATAACTGAAGATCCAGATGTCTGATGATAAAAATCCTCATCTGGTTTAAGATTAGAGTTATAATGTTATATAAAGTGATGGTAATGTGACTTGAAACATTCAGAATGTAGCTGGGTGAAAATGTTTTAATGTCTGGCCATCCAAGTTACTGTACCTAAATGCTTATGTGACAGCAAATGACAGGAACAAATAACAGTTTTGGTGACTTAAATGATTTCAGACGATATGCAGCTATAGCTCTGACATTAACTTGATGGAAGTCAAGAAAGTAGCAATAACAACTGATGCATGGACAGCTCTCACGTTGGATTTTTTTGGTCACTAAAACTCTCTCTCTATGGTCTTTGGGGAAGAAATATAGATGTTTAATTTGCTAAATGAACATAAGTGTAGACACTGACTTAACATATTACACACAAATTATAAATTACAAGCATAATGGAATCAACATGTAGATGCAAGTGTGCTAAACAGCAATTTTGCTAGCAAAGGTTACAATAAAAAATTTTGGCTACTTGTGAAATCTTTGGTGGATGGTATTGTGAGCTAGCTAAGTTACCCGTGATAGTCTCATTTCTGAACATTGCACTGGTTAACATTAAGTTTTTGCAAGTCATGCAGCAACTCTCGCCCTACTGTGCTGTGATTGGCTCGTACTCACCAGCTGTGAACTTGAGCAGCTGTCTATCAACACAGTAGATAACCAACCAAAAGTGAGAACTGTTTGGGCAGCATGAGAGTGTGAGATTGAAAGTGTGTGTCACATGCCAGAAGCACGAGAGTTGGCAACCCTGGCTTACATACTGTATATGCAATATTACACTTCAATACAATGCAATGTTATGTAAATCACGTACGGTACGTAAAACACACTGATGATACACAGCACTACTATATGAATTACACTACACTCAAAATTTAAATTTGCAATTTTCCCTCATAAAGTTAATCTCATCTTATGTTATCTTATATATTATATGACAAATATATGCCAGAAAAGTGGACACCTATTCTTAATTCCAATGAAGGAATTAAGAAATTCATGTTCCAGCATCCAATAATATTTTACACAATAGTGTGCTTTTGGGCCAAACATTTTGTTGCCTTGTCTTGACAAGTTCATACAGAGATATGTATATAATAATTTTCTTTTTTTTCCTTTTTTTTGGTGTAGAAGAACTTCACTGGTGTGCACAGTTCCCTGACCTTTCACAATGTGATCATGTGAACAGTTTGTATAATGACAGATAATATCAGGCAACATTACTGACTGTTTCTCTTTCACTCTATCATTCCCTCACTCACAACCATCCTGCCCTACACACACACACACACACACACACACACACACACTAACTATGTTGGAAAGTGGTTTCTAAGAGTTCATGTAAAGTCATAACATTCATGTATTTATGTTCAAATAATAGTGAGAGCAAGAATTTTATGACCTATTGGGAAATCACAAATTGTCCACAGATGTGAAACGGGCCCAGTTAAGATTACTACTAATTATTGTCTAAAAACAGCTAAATTTATAACCAATTCTTATTCACAGTTGCATGTAAACACACACCAAATGAGTGCAATTTGGATCCTTAGTCTAGACGTACCAATTGGTAATGATTCTGAAGACTATTATCTAGAGCTATGTGTTAGCTATGTGTATCCCTAATACTGCATGGTATAAACCATGCATTGTAGATGACTTGGAGGAAAGGAGGGAAATATGGACACATGCCCAGCACCTGTCTGGAGACTTATCCACAATCCCCCTCCCTCTCTGGGCAGAAATATTGACTGGCAAGCACTCTGCCCAATAATTTTCAGGACATACTAAAGATGATGCCTGAGATAACAGAAGTTACGTGGGGGAGAGATGGAGGAATGGAAGGGTTAATAATGAAGATTGAGGAGAGTTGGTGTGAGAAGAACTCACAGCTGAATTTGACAGAGAATGGAAAAGAAAGAGATCTAGAGGCAAAGTGAAACTGCAAAGTGAAACTGAGAACATGTCAGTTCAGTTCATCTTTACTGTCAGACTAAACATCTATTAGGAAACCACAGGGCCAACAAAGTACAAGGAGAAGGAAAAAGAAAAAGAGAGAGAAAGAGAGAAATACAGAAAACATTGCAGATTCTTATAAAAGAAGTTATACCAAAGCTTCCACAAGGGTGACTGGTATTGTACCACACTAAAACAAGAACTTGTCAGCAGTATAAGAATGGAGTTCTGAGAGTCATTCAGTTGACAAATAAATTTATACATCAGATTTCTCCATAAAGCCTGAAAAATGCAGACTCCTGGATTACAAAACAATACACTGGCACTAGATCACCTCTCTACCTGTTTTTGTTTTTTTACAATCATTACAAGCAACCTGAACCTTATGCAAGCTCGCCATTTTAAACTTGCCCCACAAAGGGGCAGTATAGTGAGGAGTGCAATATGCTCTATAAAGACATATTTTGACATAATCTGAACACAGAATTTTCTTGCCAACATATTAGCTTGAGCATATGATATACAGTATATTCTATACATGTCATCATCATTTGTAACTTGCAGGAAGTTATGCTTGTGAAGGATTTCAGCATTATTGTTACATGCAGTGACATTTTTTGAAATGAAGTGTGGATTTAAAAATTGTGCTTTGCGATGGGTAATGGTATTTGCGGTTAACTTATTATTTGGCATTAGGAGAAGTTTTTTTTTTTGTACTGTACGTCTAAATACCCAAAACCCAGGCAACCCAGGTGTTTATGTTGTATCATGGTAAAAATGGCCTCTGGTCTCACCAACTCAAAATCTGATTGGTTAAAGGATCAGTGATAAAACTGTTTCATCACCATATATTCTAAATTACAGTGGCCTGCACTGTTGATTCTGAAGGCCTCAAGGCAGATTTCTGTTTACTTGGCAACACAGGGCTGAAATCTGATTGGATAAAAGCTCTAATGTAAACAGACTGTATTGGAAGCAGTGCAACCAAGAGGAAAGCTATGAGATGAAGAGAATAGACTATTGGTAAAAATGTAATACACAATACAATAATGGGAAAAACATATATGAAAATATCATTCAGTGATTGTGACAGTATTTAGGCCAGCAGAGGAGGCCTTGCTGGCCCTGACAGCCCACCACTTTCTACAACCCAGGTGACATTTACTAGTGCTGCATGGAGGAGCTGTTGTTGTGAGCTGTTTTTGCTTGACTGACAGACTGCTGGCCCACTGCTTGCTCATCCCACCTCAGCCTCATCCAGGTTTTGTATGTTTTGAAAAGTTAGAATTTTGCTGCAGAAACTGACACAATGAGTGGTCAATTCAAAGCTGTATATCCATAATTTTTTTTACAGGCTGTGACCGAACTGAAATGATATAAAGAAAATTTGTACTTTAAGGGGGTAATCATGGTTCAAGAATTCACATTCCCATGTGAAATCAGGTGACCTGACTACTAACCACAACTTCCTCCATGTTTTAGTGATTGTGACACTATATCAACAGCTCTGTTGTGATTGAATGCATAAAAGTGTATGAAAGTGTGTGTAAATACATGCTGCAGCCATGGAGGTAAAGGCAGGACAATCGTAGTCAGACATGAGTTAAATAGCTAAGATAGCTGAATAATATATGCTCCATATGCTGCCTCCTGCTGCTGTCTTACTGAAAAGTACAGATGTGGACACACACAAACCCAGAAATGGTGTATATGTACACATGTTACTATGGTTATAACTCATGTACTTGTGCACCCCTGTCCATCCTTTACAACTATATATTTGGCAATATATTTATTCAAATAAAGAGGACTTATAAAAATGTGTATGCTTACATAGAGCCATATGCAGTCTGTGGTACCAGGCCAGTCCACGTAATTGATTTGGACATGCTGAGAAGAGACCATTAAAGTAAATTGAGGGGTGAAAAATTTGGAATGGAGTGGAGGCATCTGTTCATCTCTAAACTAAACAGCAATTACACAATTACAGACCACCCTGTATCACTTGCATCACTTAAGTTGTCTGTTTATTGCACCTTTTGAAAAATAGCAGTCTGCTAATGTTGTATGGCCTTTCCTCTACTGCTCAATGCAGGCTTTACTGTATTGCCACTGCCAGTCCTATCTCTTCCGAACACCCACCTGTAGACTGTGATTCAGATAAAGGTGAAGCAGCAGACAGGTATTGGGTGGCCACAAGGACTATAGCTTCAGCAGTTGCGTGGAAGTTCAGGGAGGTCAAGGAGATAAACTTTCAGTTGGCAAACCATTAGGCAACTCAGGAAGGTAAAGGAGGGCTTGGCTCAGGCTGTGCTAGAAAACTATTGACCCAGACTGGGGATATTGTTGAGAGGTGGAAAGAGCACTTTGAGTGACTCCTGAATCATAGGGGGCAGAGGATGAAGACTCAAGGGAAGCTTCACCTATATCGCCGTGCAGAGATTGCTGAGGTAGTCAAGAAGCACCTCAGTGGCTGCCCAGGAGTGGATGAAATTTGTATGCTCTGGATATTGTTAGAGAACCATGGAGGATGGGGATGGTACTGGTTGAAATCAGACCAGGGTAGTGGTTCCCATTTTCAAAAAGGGAGACTGGAGTGTGTGTTATCAGGACATCCCAGTGAGATGGTGTTGGAGGCTCTGACCAATCAAACAGTCAAATCTGGGATTCATGAGGAACAATGCATATTCTCTGCTGGCTGTGGACAAGTGGACCAGCTCTTTACCCAAGGCATAGCCATGGTGAAGAGAGTGCTCAGTTTGGGAACCTCAGAGTCGCATCACTGCTTTTTACAGATGCAGTGGTTCTGATGGCTTCATCAGACCAGGACCTCCAGCACACACTGGGGTGGCGCGGGAGACTGACTGGATTTGTGCAGCGTCAGCAGTAATGCAACCATTGTACTGGACCATTGTGGTGAAGAGGGAGCTCTTGATTTACCAGTCGATCTATGTTCCAACCTTAACGTACAATCATGAGCTTTGGGTAGTGACGGAAAGATTGAGGTCAAAGATACAAGTGGCCTGCATAAACAGAAGAAAATGGATGGATGGAACTTGGCATAAACCAGAGCTTTCTCACAACTATAAGCAACAACACTGATAACAGTAATATCATAATAAAGATGATTCATTTATTTGTTTATTCCATTAGAGCACTACACCTTGACTCAAATTTATGTTTGAGATGACAGACCTGTTACCTGTTATATAATTAAAAAAAGATACCTGCCAGCAAACACACATGTTCACATGTTCACTAAAAAGTTACTATGGAGACCAACACACAACACACTGTTACAAAGCATGTTTTTATTTAAATTGTCTAATTATTCGCGGTAAATCTGGTTTTATATGAATCAAGTTAGATTTTAGATCCTAGATATCAGATATTGAGGATTAACAGATGTTGCCTTTCACGACTCCTTCTCCTTCCCTCCCCCCTCTCTCTCTAACTCTCTGACTCCACTAGAGCATAATTCCTGACCCCACGTAGTGGGAATGATATACATCTCAGGTACTGGTCAGAGCATCTATTATGAATGAGACACATACAGTGCTGCTAGCTGTGGTAATGGATGGACTGGATCCAGGGCTGGACACACACACACGTGCACACGTGCACATACACACACACACACACACACACACATATACACACACACAGAGGCTAGGGACAGCCGCACTAAGTCATATTTGGGGATATAGCATATTTGACAGCTTGTGCCCATTCAGCAGGGCCTGTCTGATTTGTTTCTCGCTAACAGAGGGAAAATATGAGAGAGGAGGGAAAGAAAGAGGAAAGATAAGAAGGAATTTGCGAAAAGGGATTGATTCTTGATTCTTTTTACTAACCTAGTTTTTACTACAATCCTTGAACTTGTCCTGATCTATACTTATATATTTATAGTTTTTCTAGTGTGTAAACACTTTGTAGTAGTAGTGCTACTGGTACAATTATTATTAACGATAGTATGGATATTAGTGCCAATATGTAGATTCTAAAAAAAAGGATTGGCCGTGACAGCAACAAATTAACAGATCTGTGGTTCTGACAAAAAGACAGGGTGTGTATGCATGTTTGTCTGCTCTTATGTCAGTTTCACCAAAACAGCCTCTCATCATGTCTGTCCCAGACAAGACAGAAACTGAAATATACACGATAAAGAGGTATGTGTGTGTGTGTGTGGTATAGGTATTACCTGTGTGTGTGTTTGTATGTGTGAGACAGTGCTCATATGACAGTTCCCATCAGTCAGCCACCATTTAGGCTGCTAAGAACAGAGTCATAAATCAGTTTTCTGCCGATTATGACACAATATGGGGAAGCTCTTCTGATTAATTTTGATTCCCTCTATCACTTTATTGCCTTCTTACTCACTGTTTCACCCCTCATTCATTCATTCATCCACCTAAACTCAAAATCTCACCATATAATCTGTTTCCTATGAAGACAAAAGGTTTAATTTAATCACTGAGTGCCTCATTCCTTTCTCAGCCACTGTGACTTTTGACCCTGCCTGCACCACCATCCTACCACCACCCCTTCCCAGTGACTTTGGTGAGGTCATGACCTCTGAGTAAGGGCTGAAAAGATGTGGGTGTGTAGAGTTGGGATGGGCATGGATGAATTGAGTTAGGTCATGAATAGAGATCAAATCAACATTAGGCGCACCCCAGGAGACCAACTTAATTAATGCACATTTCCCTTGCACAGTGGTGATGGTAACAGGAGAGGGGCAGGGTGACAGTTTAGGGTCAAGGCATCAGTATACTCCATCAGAAGTGGTTGGTTCAGATGTTGTATTAGGACTTTGTTCAACAACAACAACTTATTAGACCCTAAATTACATCTAAGAGCTAAAGTTACTATGCACAAAATACCTTCCACCATGATCCAAGAAAAAAACAACACACACATGAAATGATCACAAATTTTAAACATAATAAAGGTAATTAATTGATCTGACAAATGAATAAATTGTTGTTGAGTGGTGATACAGAAATGTTCTTTGATAAAAAATAAATGAAAAATAAATAAACTCATGAATAATTGTCCATTGCAAGGGTGACTCTTAGACATGGTTGCTTGAATTAACTCTCAAAATGCAAATCTCAACTTTGACGGATTTTCACCAAATTACCTTAAAACATTTGCTCAATAAAATGGTTTGGGTTACAGAATGGTTGAACAATTATTTAATATGATTTCAGACATGAAGAGAAAGTAGTTAAGACTGGAATTTATGAAGAAGCTCTGGTTGAAGCCTACAGAGAGACAGAAAGAGAGGGGTGAGAACACAACTTTGAGTCTGTGGATCTGATCTCTTTTCATGTTACTTTTCATGATAAAGAAAACAGTCAAAAATCCCAAAATTGATTTTCATTCTGGGGATTTTGATTGTTTATTCCTATATTTATTCCTCTGGAGAGGACACCTGTTGTCAGTTTCCTATCTGGTTTATGGGTCCGGTCATGAGTTCAGTCCTTACTTTGATCTATGTCTGTTACATATCCCCCACTATAAGGTATTCTATATGATTCTAAAAACCCAACCATCATACTTCATAAAGGTTACAGTACTCTTGCAGTGCCAAATGAAAATATAGTATTGTATAGTTTTGTCTTTGGGGGTTGTTGTGGTACAGTAATATAGAAGTATAGCATACAAGAGAGAGACTCTGCAGTGCTTATACATGTGTGGCAAGAGAACTGATAGATCTCACTATGATCTCCAGTAGTTGAAAGAGAATCTGTCTATGCTGTAATTCACATATATATTCATCTGACACAACGTGGTAAAGAACTGCAAGCCAGAGCACACTTAACAAGATAGATAACATGTTTCTTACATCACTTGGAGCAACCATAAGGTGGAGATCAGAAAGTTCTAGGAAAAATGACACAGCATGAACCCTGACAAACAGCAGAGGAAAGGACTAAAAAGTAACCAGGATGAGGAGAGATGTGAGGCAAAGACAGGTGACAGGACCAGAACAGGAATCAGGAGGGAACAGACAAAGGGAGGGAGAGAGCAACAGAGAAAAGGAGATTTATTTGAAATGTAGAACATCTGAAAATGCAGATCTCAGTCTTCGAAGGGGCTTGTGATGTAAATCATGGAGTGTAATCTGAACCAGCTAAAAGAAACTATAAAATATCCCAGAGATCTGCACTGCTGCTCAAATTCAGCTATTTATATTCTTAAAGACACAAAAGTAAACAGTAAACAGTAAAATGTGTTGACAAGTTCATCAGCTGCAGTTACAAGGAATGGAATTGGTACCAACCAAACACTCCCTACCCAATTTGGTAATTTTATTTACCTGACATATTGATGCATAATAGTAATCCCTCATTCCTCCAAGCCATAGCTATTGATCACAGTCCACCTTCCATTAGCAAGGTGAGAAAACAAAAACCCATTTGAAAGTTATTGGATCTATAAAATCAGACCAACAGTTATCTAACATGAAATGAGGAGGTGGATCTTCCTCCTTTTCGTTATCTTTTTTGAACTCTCTTTATCATGCGTTTTACTTTTCTTCTTTTCATTGTTCCATTAAAAATCCTTTAATTTTTTTATCCTCGTCAAGGACTGACTAGGTATAATTTATTATATTTGCTGGATTTAATACACTCAGTCCAAACCATTTTAGACATGTTGATTCAACTTTCTGCTCATTTGGGAAGCTGCACTTTGCTGTGTGGTTAAATAGTATTACAAATTTATTGTATGAGTAAGGCCTTGCTGGCATCAGTATTTTCTCCTCACTGCTCTTCTGCACTGCTTACAGCTGCTAAATCAGTGACCCTCCCTTTGTGAATGCTGGAACTTCATTTGAAATGTAGTTTTCCAATGAAATTTGCTGATAAGAGAGAACATTCCCATTCTTTTGGTGAAACAATGTGGGTAAACTGGTACAACCATTTCATTTAAATAAATGTACAATACAGTAGTATACATGCTGTATTCCAAGAAATACAGAAATGTTTTTTGCTTTTTAAAGTATTTTTCTCAGTGTATAGTGATGTAGTCAGTTGATGGTCTATTATGTTTTGTCTCTTTCCAGTTTGTTGAGTAGAGTGTTGTCAATTTGGAGGATTTGTGAGAAAATAAGTTCAGACAATATTGTTCTCATTTCTAATACCCTCAGTGGTTCAAACTATATATTTCATGCTGCAGATCATTGCAATGACCATATTCAGATATTTTTTTATAAGCTAGCCATGAAATAATAGTTTTTCATATACTTTTGCTTTGAGGAGAATCTTAGCTTCTCCAGTTTTATTAAAACAACTTCAAACCAAACAACTTCTAGCAAATCATCAACATCTCCTATATTAAAGCCCCAATAAAAACAAAGTCAGTGTCCTGCCTTGAAACTTTAAATGCCTGCTTTACCTCTGTCCCTTTATGAGGGTCTATCTATTTATCTATACAGTCCCTGTAGTGAGGAAATTAAACCTTTAGATCATCACAGATTCTCTGCTTTTTATACCACCACAGTGCAACAATGACTCTGTAGGGAAGGCAGAAAGGAATGGATGCTGAAAATCTATCTGGAGGTGATTCAAGAAAATCAGAAAAATATGAATTGGTAATATAGAGCATTATTTGACTTTTCTGGCAGATTTATTTGTGGTTTTAAATAAAATCAGTAGATTAAACATAATACCCAATGGTATTTGTTTGCAGTGCACACATGCACATAGGATAGCACAGTGTTACCTCAGTTACCACTGTTACCTCACAACAAAAAGGTTCTGGGTTTGAACTTTTCTCTGTGGCGTTTGCATGTTCTCCCTTTGTACTCCCAGTACTACTAGACATGCTGGTTAGCTGAATTGGTGACTTTAAATGAGTGTGAATGATTGTTTGTTTATATATGTCAGCTGGGATTGCCTCAGCCTCCACGACCCTCAAAGGATAAGTGGCATAGATAATGGATAGATGGATACACACATACTTACAATATGTATTCTGTCTGTGATTTGATATTTCAGCAACAGACCACCAGTGAAGCGGTAGCCTAATATTATCAGATCAATTCAATTAATATAATCTCATTTCCTTTTAAGTGCTGCTCCTCTAATTAAGTATGGGAAGATGCAGGGCATAGACCACCCATTGGTTAGCAAAGCATGACAGAGTGTGTCTATGTGCAAGAGTAAATGCATGCAAGTAAGTGCATCTATATGTATGTTTGTATAAAAAAAGAAAAAGAAAAAAACTATTACACACACAGTTGTACTGGTACAGATGAAACAATATCTGGAGGCTGGTGTAATTAGGGCCAATTCAATTGGACTCTGATACTTCATTATATGCCTGCCAACAACACCAGCGATGGATAGCCATATTTTCCTTATCCACTTCGTTTTCTTGATTAATTCTAATTAATGAAAATGACTCCAAGCAGCTCACAAGCGGGAATGTGTGTGAACTTTTCAAGGGCTCAACAAGGGGTCTTAATCACAGTTTTTCTTTTTTAAGATACAGAAGGCTTTACTATGTGAGATGTTTACACACCAACACACACACTGATACACAAAGACAATAATGTATCACATTTTTACACACATTATGAAACCACAAACTCCAATGTTCTTTGGTGAAATATCTCAGAGCAGCACGTTTTCTCTTGTGAGAATGCAGTCTTTTATTTACTTTTGCACTGTCCCTCCCCCCATGACAGTTTTGTTTTTTAGAGATGGATGAGATATATCCACAGGGCAAGACTACACCTACACTCCACCATCTTTAAAATACTGTTTATGTGTGAAAAAGACTTTAATCCACAAGAGTATAAGAGTGACGTCCCTTCCCTCTTTGCCTATTGCTTCTATGGTTGGTTTGGCTTCCATGGGCAGAGTTGGGAAGGACAAGAAGAAACTGTATACACCTTAAACTCAAGCTCATTGTTTGTTTTTGGTTATTTATACACCACTTCTGAGTGAGTAATATACGGCCGCAGCACACCTCTGAACATTTTATTTAACTCAACGGTTTTCCAGCTGGTGTTTGGGACAGGCTGAGTTTGATTTTGATCATTCAGCCTGGGATTGAGCTCCCGCTGTCCAACCCAGCCCAGTATCCTACCTGTGGGTGGCCAGTCCTTGGGGAAGAGGATGGATGATGTTATGATGAAAAACAGATACCAACAGGATACAGGAGACTATGGCATCTTCTGTGTAACTGAGACATGAGTCACCCACCAGGTACTGGTTCGAGCCATCCAACCATCAAAGTCCTTCTCTGTTTTCTGTGTGGACAGAGCAGAGGAGTCCAGCAGGTCAGAGGATGGTGAAGTCTGTCACATGATGAACAACAACAGGTAAAATCCCAGGGACACTAAAACTTTTTCCTGCTTTTGCTTGTCTGGCTCTGAATATTTGTCAATATCATGTAGTCCATTCTGCCTTCCCCCGGAATTCACTTTGGTCATCATTTCTGCTGAGGCATACCACCGCAGGCAACAGAGCATTGATGGAGCTGAATGGTGTTCTGTGCTGGACCAGGTACCCTCATCAGGATTGGGTTTTTTTTTTTAATTCTCTCCAACACTTCGATCAATCTTCCTTATACCAGAATATAAACAAAAAAGGGCACAAGAAATTGTAGTGATGTGAGAGGTCAGGCATTGGGCTGATTTCAAGATGAACTGAGTGATGTTGATCGAGGCATTTTCCAATCCAGCTTTGACAAACATCAGTGAGTCTGTGGAAATAGTGGCAAGCTTTTTAGCAACAATGACCAATGATATAATCTCTGCAGTGACTGTACAGTCATTTCTGAACCAGAAACTCTGAGTTGATGAGTCCATCCATGCTTTAGGTGGGTGTGCTGCTGCCTGCGACTGAGACGACGTTCTACTATGTGAAGAAATACGAGGCACTATCCTTTTGGCTTTTGAGATTGGGGGTTTAAGTTGCTAAACTGACTCACACTGAGAATAAATCTATTAATCTTTTGTGAAATAATGGGAGCTCATGATCACTGTATGGTAAAACACAGACATTCTCAAGCATTCAGGGTGATAAAATTATCACAACATTCATCACATCTACCAAAATCAGCATAAACACAGTGTGTCCTTGACTTAACTCCCACACAGCCCCCTGCCACACTGGGTACCTTATGTCATAGTTTTGCAAACGTAAACTCCATTTTTCAATTGAACTGAATCAAAATTTTCTGCGCACTCTACTCCTCACTCTCAATGAAAGTAAAAGTTTGTGACGTACATGTTTTAGGGAGTTGTTGCTTGTATGACGATGAGTGTACTGAATACTAAATAAGATAATCCTTTATAAGTCCCACAATGGGGAAATTTACAATATACTGCATGTGGTTATGTTGTACCACTGTATAACAGCATGTGGTTTCATATAGTGCAGAGCCCTCTGGGGAAGCTCTCCCCTCCTCTATCCAACAGCCTCTCAGACCCACACTAGGGAATATTCACACAGTATGTTTGGAATTCAGCCAGCACCACAATCACTATTCAGCCCTCTGGCACACTGAGAATTTCTGAAATGTCTGTGCCACTTTCTGGTGCACTCTTTGCTCTTAACATACCTGCAGCCCTCTCTTAGTTGTCATTGTTTTTGAACCTATCTTCACTTTTTTTTTTCATACTAGGCATGGCTCTAAGGATGGCATTGTCGGTCAGTCTTTTGGTTGATTGGTCCACCACTTTGGTCCAGACTAAAATGTCTAAATGACCATTGGATGGATTGCAGTGACATTTAGTGGTGATATCTATAATCCCACGAGATAAATACTAATACCAGTAAAGTATATATCTTCAAGAGACCTAACATCATTGTGTGATCTTTTAAATATGCGTAAGCACTCACATCAAATAGTGAGCCTCATTGGGTTGCCAGAGTAAGGGATTTGATGTTCTTTTCATGAGGCTTAAGTGCTGAGTTGTACATTTGCCTCCTCAAAACCCTGCCTGGCAACGACCAGTGGGCTTATCAGATTTTACACATGTGAACACAGAGACGTACTTACCTCTCTGCTCCTTCACATCCTTACGCTTGGTGTTTTCACTTCTTGTGTGACTCTGTGATTTAAAGCAAAACACTGAAAGTGTTCTACCTCAAATTTGTATGGTGTAACCAGTATCTATTAAAGTATTCTGACAGCAGTTGCAGAGTGTGTTCACACACACACACACACATACACACATACTCAAGCAGTTGGCAATGAGGCCCGGTTAGCAATCATTGTAATTCTAATTGTCACTGAATAATCTATGAAAATTAGGGTTAATAGGAACCTACCGGAGGCATTTGGGGTGACAACGCCTCCTAAAACAGCTCTGTCAATTAATATCAATATTTGTCTTCCCCTCATGATTCAATTTACACTATGTTCTTGTGTTAAGGGACACAATTAATGCTAATTGAGAGGAGAGGACAAGAAGGAACAGTGCCAAGCTTGATTAGGCTTTACATGCCTAAATATCTATCTTGCATCTAAGTGTGTATGTGTGTGGGAGCAGAGTGAGGCCTTTGACATTAAACAGTGATCTAACGATAATATCAAATGACTAAAATGCCTTTAAATTATGACTATAACATTTTAATCAAAGGACAAAACTTAAAATCATGTCCCTAAATTAACACTGCTGTATATTAGTGGCATGTGGTGACTCACAGATCCAACCAACTAGAACAAAGCTTTGCTTGCAGCTTGCAAAAGGAGATATTAAAAGCTGCTCCTTGTTGTTACACGTGTTGACTAAGATGATTAGTAAGACAATGTATACCGATTTGAGATGATAAACCACAGCGTTATTTGCTTGTTTTCTTGCTTCTACTACCTCTTAATGCTCAGGAAGAATCCTGTTAATTGTTCCACAAGCATCCACGCATGTATATAATAATGAATGCAATATCATAGCTGATCTCAGAACAGTGGAAGCTGAGTGAAGGGCAGCTTGACAAACAGACACACATACACACATACACACACACACACACACAGACTGGGAGCCCCTTGTCTGTTCTGTCAGTCTGCTGTGTGAATCCACAGGTAAACACTGGGGATGATAACCCACCACTTCCTTCCATAAGTATGTAACCTTAAACAAGTAAATGGACTGTACTTATATAGCGCTTTTCTAGTCTTTTCGACCACTCAAAGCGCTTTACACTACAGATCACATTCACCCCATTCACACACATTCATACAGCACATATTCTATATATTTTAATGTGCTTTTCTAAACACATTCACACACATTCACACACCGATGTGAAACACACACATCGGAGGCAATTTGGGGTTCAGTATCTTGCCAAGGATACTTCGGCATGCAGACTGGAGGAGCCGGGAATCGAACCACCGACCTTCTGATTGGTGGACGACTGCTCTACCTCCTAAGCCACAGCCGCCAAGTGGCAGCAAGGTGATGTCAAACTGCGACTGCCCTCGTACATCCTCTGAGCCCCACCTCTACTTTCTGTCCATCTTCTTCTTTTCCCTCTTGTTTCAAAAGTATTTTTTTTTTGTATTCATATCTCATTTAGTTTTCTCTGTCACTGTAGCTCTCTTTTATTGCACAAATACAATATTTAAAACCTTTACTTAAACCCACAAAGGGTCATGCTCTTTTTCAACTGCTTATCAATAAGAATAAAGCAGGGGGGAGAGCCACAGCGGCATACACAACAAACAACCAACACAAAGGTTACAGTATAATGAGGACGTGCACAAATACACATTTGCTATCCGACAACATTGGTAGGAAAAGTATTTATAGGTATTCCGAACTGCCACACTTGAAGACAGGCACAGAAATGCTATGGGGAAGTTTGAGAATTTTAGAGTGGCACCTTGGTATTATATTGTATAGCCTATATACAGATCTTTTAGATTGTTCAATAGGTCATATGAACTCATCTTAGCTGCAGCGACACACCTGGAATAACCTGTCATAGCAGGTAGCAGTTACCATTACAACTGAAAGTATCTAGCACAGACCAGCTCTAGCTCATGGCTTCACAATGGGCATGCACTTCTCAAAAGGCAGGCAGAACTTGGCATAACACCAGCAGTGCAGAGAAAGTGCACCAAAAAATAAAAGAAAAAAGAAGTCTTTCCTGGCTGACGCCCATTGACACTGCAATGTGTGCCAAGGTAATGGATTTATTGAAGCAGCCTGCAGGTGATGATCTGGAGACGTTTATGCTGAATTTTTCCACAGGGTTTTTTTTTAAAAAAAGGTCATCAATTTTGACTATAAATGGGTAAAATAAACATTTACATTTGATAATTTTGTTCAAAGGAATAGAGTCAGCCAGCCAGCAGTAAAAATGATTTGTTAAATATCTACTCTAAAATCTAAACAAACAGGTGAATGTGGCTCTGAACAAGAAAAGGAGAGGATAGAGGAGGAAGGAGAGGGAACCAGCACAGAACAAATCAGAGGTGAGTAAATTAGAGCATACATCATTCATATGATCAGGTTGGACCACTTGATTCATTGTTGCATTACAAGTAATAGTATGAATGGTATGTATTATGTATAATACACCATGTAGGTATTTGCTTATGTCAAGGTTGCACTATTCATTGTGAACTTATTGAATAATAACAATACTTGACAGGCAAGCGTATATTACTGCAAAATTCTGTTCTTAAATCATATCATCAATCATAAATACACTTGCATTGTTTCTATGTGAATGTCAACATGGGAAAGCAGAGTAAATTTACAGGGTGGGGGGACAAGTGAGAGAAAATGTAGTCAGATGTGGACTAGGGGACTAGGTGGTGGATGTGGGGGTTTAGAGCCCCCCCCCCACAAAAAAAAATGGCCTCCTACATGAGTGAACCATCATAAACAAACAGCTTAACAGTGGAAGATTTATGAGACACAGATATCTCAGCAGCAGCTCATCATTACACCGAGGATGTGACTGAAATTCTTAATATAGAGATATACGCACGCACACACACACACACACACACACATTCACTTTACTTACTTTTGGGGAATTTACATGGACTTGCATTAATTTCCTGGATACTTATCCTAACCCTTACCTTAACCTCTGACCCAAAAACTGGGGGCATGGCTTTTGTCCCCAATTGCACATGCTGTACCCAGTTACCTGGTTGGCATATTACCCTAACCCTAACCCTAATTAAGTCTTAGCCCTCAAACAGCCATTTAAACTTGTGGGGTCCAGCAATTTGGTCCCCAGAAAGCTCTCTGACCCTCTGAGTACAATGAGCATGAATCAAGATGTTGTCTTTTTTTGGTTTTACTGTTGACTACTGGTACCTATAGCTTTGTCAGATTTTTTTCATAATAATGAGACTATGACATCAAAATGAAAAGAAAGTTAAATGGAGCAAAGGGAAGCTTTCTACACTGACTTGCAGCATATTAGCAGATATTGTGGCAGATTGAGCCCTTTAATCCTAACTGCCCTATCATTAGTTGTCTGCTGTGTATAAGGCAGCAACATCAAGGTCTAATATATATTTCCTCATCATCAACAGTGTGGAAATAAAGACAGGAGAAAAGAAGGAGAAGGAGGAAAAGTCAAAAGGGACACAAAAATAAATGATGAAAGTGAGCAAGAAAGGACAGACAGGAGAATGGAAGGTGGAATGAAGAGAGAGGAGAAGCAAAGGCCTTTGCTCTGTCCAATTACATTGTTCTTTTTTATATAAATTGGGACATGGGTAAGAAAAGCTAATGAGAGGCAGAACACACTGTCTGACGGAGATGTGTGTGTGTTTCAGCAAGTATGTGTGTGCATACGTGTGTGTAAAACAGGTGAAAGAATAACATTAACAATTCAGCTCTAACTTTGAGAGATGTAAAACATGTTCGGAGTGAACTTGGCCTTAGAACAGATGGGCTTATCAGGGCTTAAGAAAGATATGTCAGAACGAAGGAGAGGCTGAAGAGGTGGAGACAGAAAGACAGAAAGACATAGAAAGACTTTTATCAGCATCACATCTCAGCACACTGCTCACTATCAACACAGAAGGTTTATATTGAGAATAACACAAACTTTGAACACTATTTTCCCATGTTTCTGCATGTAAATAAATAATTGGGACAAAAATCTTCAGAATCAGTGCAGCACTGTGCAAGAGCGATGCCACAAACAGCTGCTGCAGTGTAATCCAACGGGCAATCAGTCCATGTTAGAGTCCACTAAAATGCTTTCTTTTGTCAGTGACAGGCTCAGATTGTTATTATAAGTGTCTGACAACATTATGGATAAGACTCCAATAGAGATAGACCTTTTTATTTAAGAGTTATTACCAGAAACATAACTATATATTTCTTGAAATTGTAATTTTAGAGAACAGAACACAGGAGTTGGTTGAATACCACTGCCTCGATTGATTAGTTTGTTTGACAAAAACATCTCTGACAGTTTTTGATGTATAAGTGTATTGTTGCACATTGCATATATACTATAATACATAAGCATAAAGTAAAGTAAGTGCAAGTCAGCCAATTAATCTGGTAATATATAATTTCTGAGCTTTTAAATACAATTTTAATACAATGCAACTTCAAATGTTCATTAAGTGCCTCTTTTTAGCCTCATGTTTTTTTCTTGCTCTCTCTATTTACATTTTTTAACCTCTCTGCCTCTCTCCTCCTCTTTTGTATCTCTTGGCCATTGCTGACTTCATTGTTGTCTTGAAGAGGATGAGCAAAGAATAAAAGAAGTACAGCCGCAAACTGTGTGTGTGTGTGCCTGTCTGCGTGTGTGTGTGTGTACAGGGTCTCTGTACAGGTGTGTTCCCTCATCCAGAAGCTGGTAAAAATGTTAAAACTGCTGCTGTATAGAATGTTGATAATATTAGATGCTGATCCTTTTGAAGTCAGTGGCTCAGATGGAAAGATCAGAGTTTCCTCCCACATCACTGCCTTTCACATCAACAGCAGGCGTAACACAAGACAGTGAACACACAGTGAGGATTTCCAACACTAGGAAAGTTAAGAGCAGATGAAAATAATACAAACATCCTCAAACAGAGTGGTGATGATGTTTCAATCTTGGTTTTCTACTATCCAGAATTAGACGAGCTGCTGCTGATACTGATGCTGCTTTATCAGTCACTCATCTTTTTTTTTCTTTTCTTTCGATTTTAATCTTAATTCTCACCTTTTTTCTTAATAGGTTTTGTGATTGTTTTTTGAGCATGTTTAAAATATATACATTATATACTTACCCTCCATACTTTTGTTAACAGCTGGAATGTGTCTGTAACACAGTAATCAGAATTGTCAGATGTAGCTGTAGATGACTCTGTGCATCGGTCGGGAAGATCCTGATTCACTCACAAAATGTTAGTCTTGTTACACTTAGACTTACTTACACTTTTTCTTTCTTTTTTTGCTGCCTCGCTATTCACATACAGAGCAATGCAGTGTGGCAGACCGTAAACTTTACAACCAAGTCTTGCCTTGATACGACTAAACCACAAAACCAACTGTGTGACATGTTGGAAGCAAAAGACTGAGTGATACTGGACAGCATAAGGCAGAGCAGTGCAGCTTGTTTCTTCTGGTCGCTCCTATATTCTCAGCTGCAATGTCTTAATTACACAACTCTGCAGAGTGCTTTTAATTTGAAAAGGATGGGGGCGAAAGGCAGGCAGAGGCGAAGAGAAAAAGAAAGAGAAGAGACAGACAGGTAGATTTATCTAGCTAACATTAAGTTAGATTGTTGTTAAATAAATGATATTCACTCCACAGGGATGTTAAAGATTTTATCGGTCGTATCTGTGTCTTTACTGGCTCTCCCTGTGTGCCTGTGATTCACCTGACATTCGTCGACTGACAGAATTCTCAGCCCTAGCAAGATAGCATTTAATGTTTTGCCAGGTTTACATTGGCTCTGTTCTTTGTAAATATTATTATTATTGTATTTTGTATTATTATCTCATCTTGTGAAATGACCTGTAATGGAATGCATGTGTTCAAACAGATAGATAGATAAATAAATAGATGATTTTATCAGATTCTTAGGAGTAATCCAACACAAGACCATAACTGATCCCCAGCTGCCTGTAAGTGAGTTTATTAATGATCACAAACATGCACACACACACACACACACACTCAACAGAAACACACACAGTTTATTAATGGTGTCACAGTTGAGGAGAGATGCAGCTCTTGATGTGATGTAAAAATAATTATGGCACAAAGAGGTAAATCACTCATTCATCATCAGTACAAAACACTGGGACTTTCACCATTCTGTATTCCACATCTGTGAGAGAACTATCCAGTGTTTTTAACACATCCATTTCTCTTCTATATCTCTCTTCCCTTTCTTTTCTCTTGTTTTACTCCTTGTTTTATTTTCTCTTTATCTGTAGGTGCAGTTCATCGTGCTGAAACTGTCTCTCTGTATGTTTTGACAGGTTTTGTTTTATTTGATTAGATAACATGTAAGAGGTAAAAAGTTAGGCTTGTGATTCTATAATTCTGTAATAATTTTAACAAATATGTAGTAAATATGTGCATGCATCACATAAAATATTAAAACTGTAAAAATATTGTAGGTTTGAAAATGGTTAAATGGTATCAATTGTGCACACTGACAAAGCTCTATTACACCATGAAAAAAATAATATCCACATGAGACACAGAAACAAACAGTGTGTTGCTGCATAAAACAATCCATGCTCCACTAAAGAGACAGAAAGCAGAAGATACAGAGAATAAACACTGAAGTGGAAATGGAACACAAGAAAAAGAGCAAAGAATGGAGTGAGCTGTGGGGGTTTATTTCTCTACATTCCTCAATGTATTCCAACCAGTAGACAGGAAGTGTTTAACTATTAGGTGCGCCTTGGTAAAGATTCCAACCCCTCCTTCCCTGGGGAGAGCAGAGAAGCTTGCACAAGCAGATTTAGCACATGGTATTGACTTAAGAGGACTTTTTATTCCAAGGAAGAAAAAAAAGGCAGAGAAAGGGAAGGGAAGGCTGGAAGAAGAGAGACAGAGAGAGAGAGAGAGAGAATTGAAATCCAATACACAGGGATGGAAGAGACAAATGTATTGGGTGCAGGGGGCGTGGAGGGTGGGTTGTCTGTTTAAATGGATGGATAGAGGAAGAGCGGGCAGATGTATGGTGGGATCCCACTGAGGGTTTAAACACAGTGTCAGAGTCAAAAGCAATACACACACCACTTAGTCAGAAGTCACGCTCAACTGATTCTGTTCAACACCTGATATTGCCAGGAAAAATTCTTTTTTAAAGCCAACAGGACAGCCCCCCCACCCCCACCCCCACATATATTTTGTATCTTCATCCCTCATTTTGAATTTCCTATGATTTCAGTTTTGAAAAATGCCATCATCATCTCATCATATATAAACACTTAAACCCTAAAATAAGTATTTGAGAAACTGACCTACATCAAGGGGTGCTAGGCACATATCATATAATCATAATGTCCCCAGTTTGATACTGCTGTTACCTATCATAGCCTTTTTTTTTTTCTCCACTGTAAATGCCCCCAGGTCGAAATGTCCTTAAAAGTTGTATCAGATCAAACTCATATCTGAGGCCGTGCTCCAAAAAGAACTGAATTCCTAAGTTATTGTTTAGACTTTTTTTAAAAATTTCCCTTGAGCATATCAACATGGTGGCTGTGGCTCAGGAGGTAGAGCGGGTCACCCACTAATCGGAAGGTCAGTGGTTCAATCCCCAACTCCTCCAGTCCATGCTGAAGTATACCTTGGCAAGATACTGAACCCCACGTTGCCCCCAATGTTTGCAACATCGGTGTGTGAATGTGTTAGAGTGCTTTGTAATAGTGCAAGCGCTATGTGATGGGTAGTGTAAAGTGCTTTGAGTGGTCGATACGACTAGAAAAGCGCTATATAAGTACCAGTCCATTTAACATATCAGATATAGAATAACAGTAAAAAATGTTATTTTGAAGTGTCAAGAATCACTCAACATCATAAAAGCCTGGTTGGTGTATTTTAAAAAAAGTAAGCCATAGTTCTCTCTCTTTCTTTTAACATGTGTGCCACTCTCAGGTGTTTAAGGTTTTTACCCTAATTTTGGCTGACGATGAAAGAATATGTTTGACTGACCGGAAGAAATAAAGACAGAGAGAAATGTGTGAAACTAATCTAAAACAAAAACTTCCTCTTGAAATTCAATCAAGTTGCAAGAAAACTTGACAATATGTTCAGATGGTAACCTTTCACTGTTTAATCAAAGAGACAGAGAGACATGTAAACTGTGTCCATTGTTGGGCTTCAAAGAAAATCTTAAAGTCCATTCCTCCACTGCCGGAGCAATGTTATTACAACATGAATAGACACAGGTTTTCTTTTGTTTTAACAAGACTTTTCATATAGATAAATCCAAACCAAATGGGAGAAAAGGTCCTCCCATGTGTGTCACAATCAACTAAAGCAAACACACACACACACATACACGCACTATGAGTGACTAACAGACTGCTTCTCTGAGGAACCGTGGTGTTTGTGTCACTGCGTAGAACTGAGTGTGTGTGTGTGTGTGTGTGTGTGTGTGTGCTTGTGGATCCCGGCTGGTGCATGCCTCTGTGTGTGTGAGTGTGTGTTGCCATCAGGCAGGTGGTCTGGGCTGCCCTGTAAAGGTGATGTGTGGTGGCTATTTGGAGTCTGGATGTGGCAGGTTAGCTCACTGCAGTCTGCTCGTATTTTATATGGCAGTTCTCTCCAGTCTTATCATATTTTATATAACCACAATAACAAACTGTCTAGGGAAAAGGGGGACCGCCTGCCACTGCACATGCTGCCAGCAGTGAAACCAGGCACATGCGCAAACACGCACACAAACATGTACTCATAGAGGCATGGTTAAATGTGGTGGTGTCTAACATGGCAGTTGAGCAACACTGTATCAGTTGAGTACCTTAACAATAAACAAACAAAGTGAAGCACGCAAAGTGTTAACTGAAGAAACAAGGCACAATTAATAGAAACACAGCCATCCGAATGATGGGCATGCAGCCACTACAAGAAGTGAGCCAACAGTCATTTGGTTCTATTGTCTAATTCAGTTCTGAGCTGACATCTGTCCCTGTCTTGTTGCCCACTGAACGTGTGCACACACACATGCACAAGCACACTCTCACACACAGGCTGGTGTTCCATGTATTCATCAGTTCAACACAACTGAGAGTATGTGTGTGTGTTGAGCAGTAAAGAAGTGTAACGAAGAAACTGCTGACTAAAGTGAAAGTTTTCAAAACAAGTGGATATCTGTCCTCGAAGAGAAATACAAATGAGAAAAACTGAAGATATCTGAGAAGTAAGCTGAACTGCAGAACAGTTTAATAGAAGGATGGAAAATGAGAGAGAATTTAGAAAGAAGAATACAAATAAAAATAAAAACATCCCATGCAAAAGTGCAGTGGAAGAAGCAAGAAAAAAACAGGTAAGGAGAAAAAAGGATATAACATCAGAGAGATGCAGCTGCTGATGGGTGGTGTGATTGGAGCTTTCTTACCTGTGGCAGATAGAGGAATGAAGGGGGGCATTGCAACGAATGGGGTAACATCCCAGATCCGGACAGTAGCACACAGCCGGAGTTAGCCATAGAGCACAGCATTTGGAGACGGGACACCTTACTCATAGAGACTCAGTTACACCTCTATTTACTGATGCTCCGCTCTGTCTATCTTCTCTCAACTTCTCTTGACTACTTTCTCTCTGTCTTCACTTCTTGTCCCCTCCCTTCTTGCTTCTTCACTTCCGTTAGCAACAGCGATGAGCAGTCAGAGAGTTACTACTTCAGTGGATGCAGGCGAGGGATGCCCACACAGACACACACATACACACACTACACACACTACTGTAGCTGCCAGTACACACGGAGTAGCTGAAGCGTCAGAGCAGATCGTCTGTGTGTGTAAAAGTGTGTGTGGGAAGCTAATGTGTGCAGAAAGGCAAAGTGATGCTTCTGCTTCTGTTCCTCTCTCCTCTGTTTACTTTGAGAATAAGGTGGAGAAGCCAAGGCACACGATTGGGTATGGAGGGAGGGAGAGACAGACGGATGGAGGAGGGTAAAGGAAAGGAGCGTAGAGGAGGAGGCAGAGGCAGAAGGCGGTACAAAGGAGGCTTGGGAGGTCCTTAAGAAAAGAGAAGGAGCGATTGGAGAAAAGAAGATGGACTAGGAAGGAAGGATTGGAGGGGAGAGTAGTGGTGGGGGGTGGGGGTGGGGTTCATGGGATATTCCAACATGAAATGGGCAAACATGCCAGAGAGAGACAGAAACAGAGAGAGCAAGAGTGTGTGTGTTTATTTCTGTGTGTGCGCACACACTCAAAGCGATACGAGAGCAGCTGATCCATTAACCCTTTCCAGAGAGACTAGGGGCTGAATACTCACTAATAGCCAACTCATAATAATAACAGCTGTTGTACTACTGCTGTTTTGCCAAGTAGAAAACTAAAATAAATCTCAAAGCTGTCTATAAACACAAACACACACAAAAACACTTCAGTGATTTTATCTTCAATACATTATTCCTGTAAATCAATTTAGCTCTGTGTTACTCCAGGATTTACATGATCCCACATTATGAGAAAGCATTACAGCCAGCTGCTGTATAGCTTTGTTCAATCCAAAAAATGATTTTTACTTGTTTTCGCCCTGCATACATCTTACTCTCCAATGGTTTGGATGAAAAAAAAGCATAATTGCAAGGTGGAATACTCACTCCCCCCAAATAATTTCATTTTATTTAAGAAACAATTAAGGACTGCAACAATTACAGCATGTGTTTAACGCCTTTGCAAAAATCACAGAGCTGATGCAATAGCTTAATTTAATTTATAGCTCAGCTGTAGGGAGGATATTTTTTAAGTGTAGCATTTCCCTAGAAAGAACAGAGCTAATGGCTGAATAATGAGATACAGCAAAATATGCATCCCCCACTCCCTTTCCCTCCACTCCTTCCTCCCTTTCTTTTCTTCCTCTGTGGGGCCTCAAAGGGGGGAGGCAAGCAGCAGTTTATTTATGTTTTGGTAATGTATCTTTTGTTTGATGTACTACCACACTGACTTAATGATTTAGTTTAATCTAAGGTTGGTGGGGAGAAGTTGGTTTTATACACCTTCTCCACCGAGAGCAAGGGAGGGAGGAGGAAACGGAGGGATAGAAGAAAAAAAAAGATTACTATGTTTAATGCAGACAGCAGTGCTTGTTCAACCCACCATTCCATTGTCTACCAGTTTTATCCTTATTCTCTCTGCCTCGTGTGCGCACACACACACACACACACACACACACCCCTAGTCCCTTATCCTAATTTAAATCTAATTGTAACCTCCACCCTAAAACCAAGTACCAGCCAAACTGTCCTCACTATCATGGTTTCAAACAAAAATATGTCCACAGAAGCGTAGATAGAAAACACGCACACCTGCTATATTTTATCTTATGTGGAGACACTCCTGATATTAATACAGGAGCAATGTACTATACAACAGTAAACACACTTGTCAACATTTAAACCAGTTTTAATGTTGTGGATAAATAGTGTATGTCATTTCTCATGAGTTTGCAACCTCCACTTTATCATGTTATAATAGTTTTTGGTAAAAATAGTAAAAAAAAAATAAAATAGTAAAATATGTAAGAGAGTAGAACAAGAAAAGTTAAAAGGGGTGGAAAATGTGTCCATAATCGGACTCCTATTAATATATCAGGCAAGATTTTTTAAAAATATGTATGTATGTATGCACACACACACACACACATACAAAAAAGACGGACATACAAACCTATTTGAACATACGCGTGTTTTACCTAGAGAGACTGTGCATCACAACAGAAACAAGCAGACTAGGGAATTGAGAAAAAAAAATCTTCAAGGTAAAGGCAGTATGCAATCAGATCTAAAAACTTAATGAATAGCAGCAGAATTAATTGAAAGTCATCTGTAGTTTGGAAAACCAAGGTGATTGACACAGCCCTAGGTTGGTTTTAGAAGTGATTCATAACAAATTTGATGGAACTCAAATAGCTTCTATTTCAGGATAATGCAACTGCAGAGTAAAACAGATGGAGGTAAAAAGTTGTAAAGGACAGTATGTAACAGCACTAGTACATTTTGTTTCATCTCTTCTCTTTTATTCATTTTTCCATGATTACAATTATCCAACAGTGTAGACACACACACACACACACACACACACACACACACACACAGAGAGAGACACAGAGAGAGGCTGATTTAATGGCAATCTGATCCCCAATCTAGCTGAAATGTTTCACTATCTAAATATATTAGCAGTGATTTTTCCTCTCTCCATACATTACAACAGTCAGTGTTTTGGATTTCTTGAGTGTGTTTACCCATGTGTATATTATGTATAATGGTTTTATATCATAATCTACAAAATATATTGAGTGCTACATTACATCTAAAGCTGACTCCTAATGAGATTTTAATAGGAAAAAAAAAATCTACCTACACTAGTTTATTAAAATGTTCTCTCGCTTAAGGTCACAGGGAAATGAAAATTATGACATTTTATATTTAGATAGGACAAATAAACCAGACTGAATATCAGGCAATGGAAAGTATATAATCCAGAAATTGTCACATGAATTTTTAATGCACCCGGAGACTATGCAAGTATAACCTGAAACACCTCAAGCTACTCCTGACGCCAATTTCCAACCCAGCTACCTCTTCTGTATTTGAAAGATCTTCTACTTTTCACACTTTGTGGTCAGTTTGATTGACCAAAATGAGTTATTAGCTTCCAAAACAGATAAACTCAAACTCAAGCTCAGTGTCTACACCTGCTACTATTGGTACATTCTGATTTTTTTTTCCAAACTATTTCCTGCCTGTACACTGAATGTTGGCATTGTACACATACTGTGTTCTGCAGAATCCAACATAAATATATTTCTAAGGTGAGACTGGACTGGTCCTACTTCAGATTGCAATACCTAAAACAAAACAAGCCTTCACTGCCGTTGCCCCTACCCTCTGGAATTCCCTCCCACAACACATCAGGAACTCATTACAGACCTTCAAATCACTGATCAAGACCCACCTGTTCAACCTGGCATTTACATAGTTATAACAGTCACCTTATTTATTTATTTAATTCTATTTACTTATTTCCATTTATATTGTTAAGCGTCTTTGAGTGTATGAAAAGTGCTATAGAAATTTGATGCATTATTATTATTATTCAAACCTGCAGCAGAAGCAACACACTTCTACAATGTTTTTTTTCCTCTGTAAACATTAAATTTGGTCTGAGCAAATTTGTATATGACAACTCTGTTCCTGCATCTTCAATTTACATCCTGCAGTTTGTAAGCATTTGTCAAACATGAGAAACATTCAACCAGAAATGTCACTGTGATTTCAGCTGATGTGTATTTTTTATTAAAAAATTTGTTTGGTGTAGTTTTAATGCAATCTTGACTTAAGGTCTTCTCAGTCTCTCAATAAAATGTCTCCAATTACCTGTAACTCCCAATGCATTTTATTGCTAGTAATGCATAACGTCATATCAGAGCTGAGGCAGTAGCATGTTGATGAGAGTCTCCTCTGAAATGTAAAGTAGAGGACAGACAGCATCACTCACTCCATCTTCATGTTAACCAATGCAAATGACATCTACTGTTGTTGTCTATTATCATCTGTTATTGATCTTTCTCACCACAGCCACACCCCTTAAGGAGGTTTAGCAGATTGTTCAGCATTTTTTATTTATTTATATATCCTCTCTTTGAGTATTACCTGAGCCTGATGAAAACTTAAAAGACCGGTGACATTGAAGCTTCAAAGCCATGCTTCAGCATCAAAGCCAGTTTGAACATATTGAAATATTTATTGTTTTACTCTCACAGCAGAGGGATCTGGCGGCTATTGATACTATGGGAAGCATATTTTGAGGCAGGGGACAATGGAACTAGAGGTCAGTTAGTGTGCCTGGAGGTGAACGTGTTTGCACTTTGTAACTAGTTAAAAACAGTTAAAAAAAAAAAAGAGAGACAAACTAAGCAAAAACAAACCTTGAGAATGCAGAACTGCTCTACAGTAAGAGTGGGAACAGTTAGTGAGAGACAATGAAAATGAGTTATGAGAGAGAGACACTGCTTGTAGCAGGAGGCGCAGGAGCCCTTATGCAAAGAACAGACAGGTTGACTCGGCAGGAAAAGTGACTTTGAAAGTGGTGGCCGGTCCCTGCTGGTGAGGCAGTGTTTAGAAAGAGAGGTATTGTTGAGGGGAATCAAAGCGGCCTGAGACTTGACAGGGCGACGACATTAAGCATTCTCCTCCCTTCATCCCCTAAGGTGCTTGTCCTCTGCAAGGTGGAACCACACTCACAAAGTCAAGGAAGAAACAAAAATAAAAGGCCTGTGTCTTTCTCCTTTCCCTATTTGCTTCGCGCTGACACACACACACACACACACAAAACCCCTTATACAGTATATATGAACAATTTTAAGTGTTTTTATTAATGTATTTATAGACTACTAGTACCACAAATACCCCTGTGAAGCATCTGCAACAGGGAATTAATGAGTGACTATGACCAGTTGTAATCAGTCATAGTTTTAAGAGATGATTATATTATATTATATTATATTATATTATATTATATTAGTTGTTGTTGTAAGACCATTGGCAAACATAGTTAACCATGCAACCATACTTATGCTTCAATCTCTGTCAGCCATCAACTCTGATAAAAAAAAAAGTATCCTCAGCATTAAAAATATAATATTACTATAATTATTAATTGTTATAATTATTATAATACAACTATTTTCAAACCTAAAGAAATCTGTAATTTTAATCAAGGTAACAGTCCATTTCATTTGGTCAGCCGTCAATGGCGTCATATTTCCTTGACACATGCGTCAACGATGTGGTTGTCCACAAAATTTAACCAGAATTTTAAACATTTGAATGTCTCTGCTGGCAGCTCAGCTTGCAGCCCCTGCGCTAAACAGCAACAACAACGGAGAGAGACGCTGATTTTTAACATGAAACTATTATTTAAAACAGCTTGTGGATAACAGTCACAAGTCACAGAGACTTATCCTTTAAACTGACCACAGACAAAGTTTTGAATTTTTTAATTTAACAATTTAATTTCTTTAAGTGACATGGTATCAGCTCAACAATACAATTGTTGGTGCCTGCATAAAGAAAAGAATGGACTGATTTAAGGAAATGGTATAGCACAAAACAGTGTTCATTTTTTTCCCCTTACTATATACCACCATAACACCATATAACACCACAGTGTGCATTATCACTCACTTATACATCATTACTTCGATGACTGATAATGATGAGATTAGACATTACTATCTTCAATATCAGAATGAGGGCTGCACGGTGATATAGTGGTTAGCGTTATCATCTCCCAGTAAAAGGGTTCTATGTTCAACCTAGGACTTCTCTGTTGCATGTTCTCCCTGTGCCTGTGTAGATTCTCCTCTGGTACTCTGGCTTCCTCCCACAGTCCAAAGACTGTGTAAATTGCCCAGGTGTGAGTATGAAAGGTTGATGTCTCTATATCCCCTGTGATTTAAGAATCAGAAATATTTAAAGAAACACACACTGACGGGGTGAGATAAAACTGAATGACAGTTTGTATGAAACAAATTTTCCTAACCTGGTATGGCCTGGCTTGGCATGGCCTGGCTACCCAAAGCAGAGAGCCATGCCACTAAACCAAACTGGACTGGACCTGATTGCATTAGAGCACGACTCCAAGATATGATTACCCCACTTCAGTTGGGTTGTGAGGGAAAAATAGTAAATCTAAGAATATAATTAGTGCACTGTTCACTCTGCAGTTTTATGCATGTTTTAGGGTGTGTGTGTCTAGTGCTGATTACAATAAAGTGGAAGGGATGCTCCCCTAAAAATTATTGATTATGACTGTAAGCTGTCACACACATACATAGAAAATGTTAGTGTCAGAACAAATACCACAACAATACAGTTTTTGCTGCCTTACTTTAACAAAATTTCCACAAAACCCTTTGATGTTACTGAAACACAAGCTGTTGTACAAGAACTTTGTATAAATAAAAAATGGCAGATTGTGGTGTAAATAAGAAACTATCCGGACCCATATTTGTCAGGCTTCTAAGAATTACACTTCTACATAGTCCAATTAGAAGTTAAATATTTAGATACAGTGTGGACACATCTATCATCTATCAAGTTACTACTTAGAATGAAGGGCAAAGTGTAGAAGTAATCTTTCTCAGCTCATAGGAATCTCATGTTGAATCACTTATGCTCAGGACAGAAAACAATAATCATACGCGATGATTTACTCCAACCTAAAATATTTTTAACACATAAATAGGGATAAAATTGTAGTAAATAGCCTGAAACTGGGGAAAAAAACATCATGATGAAGGAAGCCAAAAAACTCTGATTTAAAGATTTATGTTTTATGCTACTGTTATAAGTCAAAGGAAATTACTAGATAACTTTTAATATTGTTTTTTTTTTTTTTTCAATTTTTGAAATTTTTGAAACATAATTTGATGAGTACCAAAAAAGCACTGAGTATCACCATGTAGTCCTACTTCCTCCACTCTTTCCTTTTCTCCTCTCCTCTCCTCTAAATCCATAGCAGTATTTCATCCAGAGCTTGCTGACACAGGGCACCGCACAAGGGGAGCAGCCTGGGACAGAGGCCCTATTGGTGGGCTTGAGACAGCAAGCGCTCCCCTGAGGACAGTGAGGGGATGGAGCTTTTAATGCCCAGCAAATCTGTTAAAGGAACATCCATCATCACTGCCCAGCTGCTCAGCCAAGAGGCCTGAGACATGTGATACTCACCACTCCTTTGTTTGCTTTTCACTTGTTTTACCTCTTCTTTTTTTTTTAAAAAAAAAGAGATGAAGAAGATCTCTGGAGAGAGAAAAGAATAATCTTGCATGTAGGAAACATGTGCAAGATTATTATTTTCTCTCTTCACATACACATGCACACACACACACACAAAATATGGTAATCTGTGATACATGCATAAAGATCGTTCTGTCTTTTTCAGTCAAACAGGATGAATAGTTGCAGAGGACAAGAGAAAAGGAAGAAAAAGAAGATATTTGCATTCAGAAACAAAATATGTCCATAGTCCTCAGGACACACTCCGGTGGCTTTTTATATTTTGACATCAGAGGAATGCAATTCTCAATCCGACCCGTTCTGCTTTAACACTCCCATTGGTTGGCCGCAATATATCTCTTACCCATATACACACACAAACACACACACACACACAGAGAGAGAACAAGGCAAGAAACAGTAATATATCTCCAGGAGAATTTAAGTGCACCACCACCAACATTTGCATTTCTGTGGAACGGGTGCATCTGATTTATAGAAGCATAGGCCTGAAGCATCTTGGGAAATGAGGCGGGTGGATGGAAACTACGCTTCCCAGAGGCAGGATGTTTTGGCCATGTCAGCAGCAGGCATTTCAGAGATGTTGTTTTGCAGTGCTGGTGAATTTACGAAACAAGAACGAAAGAGGAAAAAAGGAAAGAAGGAGAAATGAATAAGCAGCAAAATAACTTTTTGTGTGAGCATGAATTTTCAAGAAGACCCATTTTTATTTATTTATTTATTTTTTTTGTTAAAGCAAGGTTTGAGTGGAGGGAAGTTGGGGCTGGTTTCCTCAAGCAAAATAATTTGTTCTTTAGAGCCTCAAGGCCTGCTTACCAAATGAATAAATTAAGTTGTTGTATGAAGAATGTAGAAAGAAGAGACCAGGGGAGTAAAAAGAGGAAAGGGAAAGAAGCAATGAGAAAGGAATAGTAAACTGGAAGAGACAATGGAAAATAATGTGGAAAGAAAGACAGGAGGAAATCAGAGGAAGCAACAACACACCTTTTTTGTCATGGTATCATTACTGCTCCCTCATTCTTGTGCTTTGCTCAGTAAAGGAGACAAGGGGATGAATAGGGACACAAACTGATTCTGGAGAGGAAATTGCAGAACAGATTGATTTAACAGAGAGGGGGAACTGAGTGGGAATGAGGGAAAGATAGAGAAGTGAAAATACTGAAGAAAGAAAGCCAAATTAGTGGACATAAGTGGATTGAGGGATGAAGGGAAGAAGAGTGACAAGAGAGTGAGGGTGGGAATCCCTGTCCTGAGTTGCTCTCTGTATTATCTATCAAGTGTGACTTGTAAATTTCCTGTGCACGCTGCAAGCTGATTTATCCCTGCCTCCCTTGGGACTGAAAACCCCTCTGTCCCGCCCACTGCACCTGACTGCTGCAGTCTACGTCAGGCAGTCCAGGATGCCACATTTGGGTACTTCAACTCACACTTTAAAGTATCAAATCCTTCACATTCATTTACATCATTTACGTCCATTTGCAGTATTACTTTTTTCAGTGATGCCCCCCACTTGTTCAATAAACCAAAGCTCTGAGATCATTCTCATCAAATTGGAGGAATTACAGTGCAAATTAATGTCTGCAGTCTTTTAGTTGAGATTAATAAAATTGTTTGAAATAATTGCTTGAAAAAGATAAAAACAGCATATATTGATTCCATGGTCACTGCTCTGAATGGGCAGACAACAACAAAAGGTCTAGAGAATTCTGGAGTTCACTTGTGTTCCACAGGTGAGTCGCAAACAGATTAACACAAAAGCAAACGGCCATATGCTAAGGATTTTTCTGAGTAATATGTGAAAAATGAACCCTATGAAAGCTGCTCTACATGTACATAAAAAAATACAGTTATATGCTTGCATGGGAGTTTCATAAAGTATCTCGTTACTGCTAATTCAATGCAAATGAATTCTGAAAATTACAATTTCAGCTTTCAGTGGTACTGCTAGTAGTTGGCAAATTAATCTTAAAAGAATGAGGAACCTGCAATCTACAGACAAGATCAGATAGTGCTAAAACTGACAAAGGAAATATTCTTTTCACCTATATCTCTCCAATTTCAACAGAAATCTTTAAAATGTGCACAGACTAAATCATTTGTTGTATGTTGTATGTGATTCTTTCTATCAGCTGCTGCAAGAGTTTATTTTAAATAATGTTTACAACATAATTCTCCTATTTGCCATGTTGTAGTTTCACATTATAACATGATTATTCAATATGGTAAATTATTTCTGAATCACATCATGGTTTCTTTTCCACTCTCCGTAGATGATAAATACCAAACTTCATGAGAACAGCTTTCAACCAGTTTATTTTACTTAGACATTTGAGTTTTTTGAAAATGGTGAGAAAATGTGGTATTCTTTGAACAGAAGACCATTGGAGGAAAGATACAAATAAATGGGGTGACTTAAATGATGGAAGAATTTTGACTCTAGTCCAAGCCATTTACAGAATGATCGTAAAAAACATGAACTTGATGATTACGCTGAGATCGAGTGTAAATTTTCTCTGGCTGAGTAGTGGGTGTAATTTGCTTATTTTGTCAAGTTCTGTTCTTACCACTTTTGTGACAAAAGCAGCCACCTAGTGGTCAATTGGTGCCATATTTTGCACAGAAGCCACAACTGTTGTTACAAACTGTTGTACCAAGTTTCATATTAATGTATTAATGTGTAAAATATGCAACACTTCCTGTTTTGACTGGACCCTACCTGTTATTCCTTTGTAACTTGCAAATTTTTTGGATTATCAAAATTCCTTTGATAACTTTTGATCATGAGATTCCATGCATGCTATGTGCAAAGTTTTGTGCAGAAAGGATGCATGGCATTTCTGGTACTCTGAGCCACCCAGGAACGAGTGGGAGTAAGGTTTTTTAATGTGCAATGTACAATGTGGGGGTTGCTGGCCAAAATGCCCTTACCTTAGTTATAGCACCACCATGGAGGACGTGGACATGCGTCATTTGCCGTTTCTGATGTGCACACTATTCTATACCTCCACCTCCACTCATATAAGTGATCTTAGTTTCATTGTGAGTGTGTTCACTCTGAATTAAGTTCATGCATAGTGAATGAAAAACGCCATCATCTATGGAGCTTTGAACTATGGTTCACCATGATATATGACATGACTGACCACTTCCCTATCCTGTCAGTCAAAGGTTGCTGCAGGATGCGCCAGGGTGGACACACCTGCATCATGTGTCAGAAGTGCAAAGTGAAGATTTGCATTGTCACTGGTCAAATGCTCGCAGTCCTCAGCTTTTTTCTTACTTTTTAAAACTTTGCATGCAAAATATAAAAGAAAGTAGATAATCAACTGTTTATAAAATGATTACACATGCACAATGTACATTAGAAAACAGCAACTGATTAATTTTCCAAAATATTTATATGTACTTGCCCATTTAATGGTTAAACACAAAATATTTGTTTATGTGCAGAGACAGGTTGTGGTTAAAATAAGTACTGTGTTAAATATAACCTATACCAGTACATAGAACATAGGACATAGAAATAACAGTATAATCTTTGTCCATTTGAATCATTTGTTATAATAATTACATTTATGTACAAGTGCTCACAACGTGCATTAAGAGCACAACAATTCTGTAATAACTTTATTCACTTTAGTTTCTCCTGCACATCTTTAGGCAAGGTGTACATTAAGACAACAGTGGGCATGAGGGCTCCATGTTGACCAATCTCTAAAACTTCCAGCCATTTTAACATTTAATCAAGCTGATGCCAGATTGGTCAGTCTTGTCTGCAGCACCACACAGCCCAAACAAAGTCAAACTCTGCAGCTACACCTAATGAAAGAAACATGACAGCCTGTCAGGCCCCATGGCGCCTATGTTCGGTTAAGGTCCTCATCTATGAATCAGCTTGCATTCAGAGCTGCAGAGGCGCCATCCCTTCGTTGACGTCAACTCACCTGAGTGACCCACCTGTGCCCCTTGTCAATAAACCTGTCTGTCTATGTCTCTCCCCCTCTCTCTCTTTCTGATTCTCCATGTTTCTCTTTCTTCATCAGCTGTAGTAATGCTTGTTGGGTGTCCTGTAACTAGCGGGACAATGAACACACTAAACTAAAAGCCTCCATATAACACCAGAACAGTGTTTTATTTGGTTTGTACTACAACACATGCTATTTTAGAAGTATATGCGGGTGAAAGGAAGGATGGAAGAGGGGGACTTTGAAAAGAGACAAATTCATGGATGGATTCACAGACTGGATGTGTCCAGGTTTTTGATGGCCAAATTTTTTGAAATATACTTACAAAGAGTGCACCTTTAATTTGAATATAGTGATATAGTTACATACACCAAATCATGTAGGGTAATATCTCAGATTTTTATATTATCAATGGAAGTTATTTAACATACTTAAAGGTACTACTTTGAATCAAGTGAAATCAATATATAGACCTTCTTCTCACATGTGGTAATAATGGAATGGATAATGGAATATTTATTTATGATATTATATTTTATTTTTGGGCAAACAGTGTAGATATGAACAAGAAATTTGGAGAGGAGAGAGAAAGGTTCCCAGCTGGATTCAAACTTCAAACTGGAGATATTGTGATTATATAGCATATAGTACATGATATAGGTTACTGATGACCTGCTAAGCTAAGCCTGATTTTGTGCCTTTCTTGAATGAAACATTAACTCTGTGCGCAGGCCTATTTTTGTTATATTGTTCTTGCCTTTTTGCCAAAGCTGACAGAATATTGGGATGTGCATTCCCTATGTAGTAGCTGTCACTAATAATACAGTAAACATAATAGTGATATTATATCAATTCAATAAAGCTGTTATGTTGTCTACTCTACTACTAACCCTGCTCTTGATTACTGTAAGACTCAGAATACAGCACAAGGACACTGCAAGAAAGACCTTTGAAAGCAACTATTTATGTAGAGCTGAAGATTTTGAGCTGACATGAAAATGCTTTCTTTCAAATGCTCTCTACTGAAAATATAACCCAGGTAAGTGGTGTGAACAACCCTTAAAGAAGGAGCTAAAGGAATGGCTAAACGATAGCAAAAAGTGCTAATTGCTCCTTTATGGAGCTATAGCTACATATCTATTAGCATTAAAAGCTATTTACCTACCTCTAAAAGAAACACTGTGAGTTCAGTGTCAGACTTACTTTATTTACTCGCCAATAGCTGTTTTCACTGGTGGAAAGAAATGACAATGGTTTGATTCTTGTTCTGTCACTTTTATTGTGCTGAAGTTAGCTTGCTAACAGCTAGACTCAGCATCCACACTGCCCTGAAGAGGTAGTGCTGCTCAGTGTTTAAAATGGGCTAAATTTTTACAAACACATGTAATTGTGCAACTACTACCAGGAGTCTTGCAGATCAAGTGTGGAGGTTATTTTCTGTTGTTTTATGCCTCTTGTTCTACCTGCATCCTCAACTGCTGTGAAGGTGGAACTTTTCTATAGCTCTATGCAACCTACAGTTTACTGCTTGAAGAAAAACTTTTCTTTCAGTTGGTGTGTTATTCTATATTAACAGATGCATGCACACACACATACCCACATACCCCACCCCCACACTAAAAGACATGGTGTCAGTCAATTTGGGTTCCAATTCACATAACTACCTGTGGAACAGAGTCTGAATGGATCACAGATTACAGTAGATACCAGATGGAGTCCTCTATCTTCAGCTTTGTTGTTTATGTGGTTATATTAAAGACTGTGTACAATACTCTTGGCCGACACAAACCACATGTCATCGTGTCCCTGTTGTTCACCTCAGCACAAGCAGGACAGCACTGTTTGGCACTGGCTCACAGGTACAATATGTGGGCAGTCTGGCTGCACTAGGGACAGGTGTGTGTGTGTGCATACGTACATCTGGAGAGAAAGTGACTGTGTGTGATTCTGTGTGTGATAGTTCTGTGCAACAACACATGTAAGTGTAGATGTGTGTGTGTGTTATGTTGCAGATGCTGAAGTGAAAAAGAACAGCTGGCACCACTGGGGGAAGGAGGGGACAGAGTGAGCATGGGTAAGACAGAGAGAGATGTGATTGAAGAAGGCCAGAGGTCATCTTGCCAAAACAGAGCCATAGAAAAGTAAAATACGTACAACTTTTACATTAATCTTCAAAATATTTACCATTACATGACAATGTCAAGTGACTAAGCAGGAACCCTGTCTTTTCCTGCCATGACAATGTCAAGTGACTAAGCAGGAACCCTGTCTTTTCCTGCCACATTATTGTTAACCTTCCCTGGCTCATTGTCCAGATGGCTGTTGGGAAGCACAGGAGAGACTGCGTTCTGCTCAAGGGCCAAAGTTTGAGATTTGAGGTTCTAAACCACCTCACTTAAATCAGCACTTGGCAAGCAAGATGCAGAATTTTGTCTTGGGTCTTGAATAGATGTAGGATTTATAGGTAAGTTCACAGCTGCTAACTTCTAACTCTCTGCTCTGGTTATCAGTCTCACTCACTCGCTCCCTTTCTTGCCCACTCGCTACACACCAAGCATTGAACTGTCCCTTAAAAAACCTACTTAATAATGTGCTGTCTAAGACTTCTCAAACTTACTTGCACAGAGAACCCTACACACAAGCCCCAGCCTTTGTCAATGGTCACACCCACAAAAATGACAGAAACAAGAAACAGATGTGACGGCTGGTAGTCAACCTAGTTAATGGAGACAATAGCCTTCTGGAGCCACAAGTAGGCAGTAAATCACAAGATGAGTGCAAACAGGTAATATAAAATCCTTTATGGGAAAAAATTCTGTTCTGAGATGTCAGGATATAGATACTAGTATCAACTTCACTGTCATTCTAATTGAGAGGGGTTTGCTGGGTGTCCACTTCTAGGGAAAGTAGCCACAGATCTAAATCAATTCACAGATAATTTATCTAAAGGTCCACTGATGAATATCTAAATTTTATAACCTTTATAGATTTATAACCTTTCTCAATATTTCAACAAATTGTAATTGTATGCCCTCTGAGATGTATTTTTTTGTATTTTTTGCTAGGCATGGCTCACACCGGCAGATGCTTCTTGTGAGTGGCAAACTTAAAATGTTTTGTGTTTTGTATAAACCAAAGTATTTTTAACTCAGACCTCTAGTCTTGTTTCATTTGGTGAATGATTTATTAAATATGGACATGAACAAAACAATGAGATGTGTATTATTAGATATCCATATTTGAAGAAAAATGTATGTATAAATACATTTACTTTTTTGACATTGTAAATCTTAACCATAGTGTTTTCACATCAGATTTATTTTTCAACAAAAATTGTTTTGGAAGGCACAGGCAAATTATCTCGCCATCCTATTGTTAGTGACTTCAGATGTGAAAACACTTTTGGAGGACTTGTCTTGAATGGTTACTTTGATGCATGCTGGGATTAGCTCCAGATACGCTGTGATACTTTGATTGAGCTAATGACTATCTCAGCTCCTAAGAATTAAATTTCACTCTTTTCCAGCAAGAAGTCTACTTCAACAGCTGCAGGGATTACAGACATTGTATAGTTTATAACAAAATGGGCAAAAGCCAGAAGCTATTTAACCTGTACATTTCTCTGTAACAGAATGATGGGATGGCATATTTCCTCTGTAGAGGATTCCAATGAAGGACCTTCTAGGGGTGCATCTTACAACACAATCCTCTGCATGTCCAATGGAGTTTTTGTCACAGTATGCAAACACAGTAAGCACACTCATGATTCTGACAGACCACAGAGGTGTGATGTTAAATTAAGTGATATTATTATTATTTGTATTATTATTGCAGTAGTTGAACGAATCCCTTCCTTTCTTCTGCATATTTGTTCACTAATCAGAGTGGGTAAGGAGAGCAGAGGTGATATCATCTTGTTAGGTGCTGAGGAGTAAATGACTAAGTGCCTGCTGAATATTAAAAACACACAGTGCTGTTTCACGTACAAGGCTTATCTCTGCCTGGGACAACACACAGTTGTCATCTTCTGCAAAATGATCATGAGAATGATAGCAGAGAGCAGCTATTTGATCCCCTGGTAATGCAACTGCTACAAAATTACAGCTATTCTATGTGGATGTGTGTGTGTTTTTCTTCACATGATAATCACTGATTACATTAAGAATGTACAGAGAATGAAAGAGGGAAAAGACAAATCATGGACAACTACCCAACATTGTCCATTGTCTTTTATCATTATTATATTATGATTATTATATTATAGAAGTTATTATAGAAGTTATCAGCATATTTAAGATTATAATTTATGTTTTGCTGTAACCTAAAGCCTTTTTAAATACGCTGATTTTATGGCTTTGATGGGCTTTTTACACAAAGGTTATATGTTACGTGTAGCTGATAGTACAGAAATTGTCCTCCCAAGAAAAAGGAGGGCATTAGTCATTTTAATTAATGCCCCAAAACATGGCCATGGACATTAACTAACAAACTATCCAGGTACAGTAGCCTACCAGTCTTCATGGTAAAAGACAGGGAGAAATTTTCAGTATCTACTTATGTGTGTGTGCTCTTTGTGTGTGTGTCTTTACCCTGTGTATGTATGTGTGTTGTGCGTGTTGCATGTATATGTGTGTGTGTGTGTGTGTGTGTCTATGTGTGAGAGTTTCCAGGTTAGAAGTGTTTAAGCAGGTGTCAGAGACTGCTGGCTCCCGGAGTCTAAGCCCTGTAATCTACAAATGGCGATTCGCTATTAAACAGCTAATTCCCCTGGATTAAAGGATTCCTGCAAACACAATCCCCCTCACCCACTTTCCCGTCTCTCCCTCTCTTCTCTAGCTCTCCTTCCATCTCCCGCTACCATTTTGGTGAGTGAGTTTGCTCAGGGTGTCGCTTTAAATATTAATGATGCGATGAAGGGATGGAACAGAGAAATTTGGAGGCATGTAATTTCAATTTGGGAGAAGAATGGAGAGGGAATGCTGAAAGGGAAAGGGAGGTGGGGTGGGTGACTGGCAAACACACACACACACACACACATTATACTGCATACTATAATTGCAGCTACATAGGCAGTGAATCAAGCCTAAAACATGTTGATAAATGCCAGTGTGAAAATACCTACACAGTGTATTTGGTGTTAGGGAAATATTTTTGCTCTCATTTTACCAGAGAATTCAGTCAGCTGTTAAAGACAGATTATCTGATTGGTTTATTAGGTTTTAAGCCTCTCGTAAATGCCTCATAGGAAACGTTCCCCTTCGTCTTAACTATACATGGCTCGGCAGTGCTTGGCTTGCAGTATTGGTGTAGAAAGAAAAGGTGACAATTATTCCTTTTCTGCATGGTGAGTGACAATTCCTCCAGTTTAAGCATCATATTTCCCCTCTAGCCTCTACTCTGTGCTATTACTTACTTAACTTTGCCTTGAAACCTAATTACTGCGGTTGATATTAATTCTGCTGTAATTACATGCGAGGTAAAACTTAGCCAGCTCCTCTGTGAAATCAAATGAATGTGAAACTAGGTCTAATTGGGTCATAATTTTGACTAAAACCCCATTATTGAACGAATGTCATGTGCATTATTTGCAGCAGAGCGAAGCAGCAGGGAGCTACAATGCTAATTGCATTAGCCAGCTCTTTGGTAATAAAGCAGATTAGGTAATAAGAGATTTACAAATAATTAGAAAAAAAAAATACAGTAGCAGATGACATCACATCCTGAAGCTGCATGTAATGTATTAATGTATGATTTCAAATCCATTTATAGAAAGAGTCAATATTTATTGCTTTGAAATCCTGCAGTGATACTAGACTCTTACACATATTTTCCCTAAAGACAGCATGTGTAGGGGAAATCTGCATGTTAAAGAATGGACATTTTACTTCTCTGTGGAATAAATTGCCCGACTCAGACTTACAATACAATATAATACAATAACACAATACCCAGAATATGTCCTAGTAAAAATCCAGTGATGCAGTAACTACATACACACATCAGTGTCACAGTGTGCTTAGGTAGATCAGATAAATAGTACAGACACTCAGCCTCACATCATCTGATCAAAAGTCATAACAGAGAGTAGCATTTACATAGGCCTGGCAGCAAAATCAATACTGCTATGATAATTTCTGAGGGAATATTAGGTGTGGTATTAAGTTTAGAGCCATTTAATTAACTCTGTATGGGAAGGGCTGACTGTGAGTCAGTACTCTGTCTTAACAAAGTTTGACGCTGCTTCCAACAAACTCCTGCTGACCAGGAAACTTCTTATTTCCTCTCTATTGCAGTACACACTTGTCTTAGTGAAGAGCTTCAAAGTGATTTTAATTATGATTTTTATAGTGGTAACTTGCTTACCCATCAGATGATGGTCTTACAGGTGTCTTGATTTATAACACTTCCAATTACATATCTATCCATTATCCCTACCACTGATAAATCAGGTGACAGCCTGAAAACTACCAACAATAGCTTCATTAGCCAAAGGGGTCTTAGAGATCTTATAGGTCTACATGTCTGGGTTCATGGCATAGACAAAAAAGTGAAGGTCTCCACCAGAAAATAATCTAACAAGTCCTCATATCTAAATGACAAAGATCCAAGTGCAGTTGACACTGCTCTCACTTAAATCCTCAGCAATACACTTGCCAAGTTTGAAGTCAATTAGATAATTTTCAAGAAAATTTAAGGACAGACAGACAGAATGGTAAATGGACAGACAGATATTTCTGTACTTAGTATGATTACTCATTTGTTTGGTAATATACACAATTTTACTAAAAACTGTAAAGGTGAAGGTCTAGGATGCTGCATTTTCATTGACTTTTGAGGGCCTTTGTGAAAATATTCATTTGGCCAAATGAGTTGAAGGCATGTGTATGGGCTCAATACTCAATTTGTCTCTGAGCCCCGAGAGCATATTAATCTTGCAATGCAAGAGGTCACTTGTGATGAAAACCTAAACATTAGGTCATTTTAAGTGTTTTAATAGGTACTTTTTCTGGTGAAGACAGTCTTCAGTAATATCCACAAAAGTAAAATTAGCTTAACTAACTTTTGCAACTTCACCTTAAATTGAGAATCCAACAAAAAGAAAGAAAGAAAGAAAGAGCAATTGCAACATAAGTTTTTTTTTTTTTACTTTAATTCTTATAACTGTAAATGACCTGTGTTTGTGATCTAGCTTTTAGAAGTGAACAGTGATGGAGTGCATTATAGAACTATGGTTTATATCACAGATCTTGTGCTAAGCCAGGGATAACTGGGCAAGGTCACTGCCCAGGGTGCACACGCAATGAGATCAGCTTAAACCCAACCATGATTAACCCCTGTGACTGCCTTTGTGCAACTGCACAGCAGCCCTGGAAAATCCAGCAGAGAGGAAGCAGCCCCACAGTCCTCTGGGGAGTTGCTTTTATTAATACAGTGAAAAGCAGTTGTGCTAAAGGCAGGCAAATGATAATGCAAAGAAGATCACATTTCCCTTTACAGGAACAGTCATTTAATTAATGCAGACTTTGACCTGTGGCCTTAAAACTATGTGACAACTCACATAGTGTGCAGGAATGTTGCTTGTGTGTTCTCATTAAAGAGCAGCTTCTATAAATCATATAGTGGGAACACCCTGCTGCACCCTGACACATTCTGTAGGTGCATGCACACAATGCTAAACCAGCATAGGCATAATCTCTTCATGCTGCATGTCAACAGAGCATGTGTTCAGAATAACAAAGTGCAATCAGCTAAATAAACCTAGTGATGCGTGGGTAAACACACTCATCCTGTGTGTATGCATGTTGAGGTGGATGTGTCCAAGTTTGCACCCTCTGTCCTGTCTAATAAAATTACAAAAATTAGTACAATACAAAATTACTAGACTTATGGTGTTAGACCACTGTACTGATTTGCCTTAACTTAATGGAAATTAATTAATGGAGCCCTGCAGGTTCTGGCAGGTAATACTGTCATGTTGTCAGTACAGAGAGTCCACCACACAAGCCAGAGAGAGAGAGGACCATAATGTTGAAACTGAAAACTGAAAAAAGGTGGCCTTTATAAGAAACAGAAGCCTGGAGAAGAGACTGTAAACTGCAGTACTACAGTGGAAGTAGACATGAAAACCTATTTTCTCCTCTTCTGACCTCCCCTCATCTGGTCAATGAAGCACATTATTCTGGTGCACCAAAAGTTGAGCCAAGCTCTTCTACCAAGGTTTCTCAGCAATTTGCTACAGAATGTTGTGTTGGGAGACCCACTGTGCTGACAAAGTGGTCTCATTAAAATAAATAAACAGCAGTGCTGTTGTCTGTCTGAAGATAGTTTTATTGGTTTACTTATCTTCTCTACTGTCACAAAGAGCACAGGAGGATATCTGGATGGTTATGAACATTTTACTGAATATGTTTGAACAGGTATGGTGTGAAAGCTCTGTTCTCACTTCAATGTGCTGACATAACCTCTAACCTAACCTCTGATCTGCTGTTTCTCTGCCAAACATAGCCCAAACATGAACATGAACCAAACCCAAACAAACCCTGGTTTCACTTGTAACAATGCCTCTGAAAATACCTTAATAACAAAAGAAGGAGGAAAGAGGAAAGGCACCTGTATTGGAAAGGTGCTGTTGTGGGAATTTTAGTCAAACCCTCAAACCAACCGACTAATCCCATGCAAACAGGTACACACGCGCGCGCACACACACACACACACACACACACACACACAAATCCTTGTGCATTTATCTTTGTGGGGGTGCTTACCTTAGCCCAGAAAGCAAATGTCCAACAGAATCAGTGACACACTCTGATTCTCTGATACTGATACTCTGAAGGTGATTGCAAAAGAACAAATGTTCAAATCTGTAAAATCTCTCTTTAGAGAAAAAAGATATTATTTGCACTTTTCTCTATTTTTGCTCTGATAAAATAACTTTTGTGGCAGTTTCTTACCAGCCTTAGAAATACTGCCTGTCTTCATATCATATTTTTAGAAAGAAAAACCAAGACAGTGACAGTGAGATAACAGGCTGAGGATTTCCTCCTCTTGCTGCTGCCAGTGTCTGTTGAATAAATATAGGTTATCTGGTTTGTTTTCTGTACATAATTCCAACCTGCAACTTTAACCAACAAATTATAAACAATTCATAGGACTTGTATGGTCAGTTGTTTGCCCACACTTAAGTAAAAATGAACTAAATATTTACAAAACTGTCAACAACAAGAGCCAGAAATTAAATAAAACCCAAAAAGAGTGGTACACCCAGTGAGAAGAAGTAGGCTCATTTCATATATTACAGCAAAAGCCTTAAAGGACAAGTTCATAATAATGACTTTTAAAAAAAGTGTCATAAAACAAGTTCAACAATGTTTGAATGAAAATGTATACCTCCATTCAGGAGTGCAAGTTTAATCCACATAACTAAATTTACCAGCTTAAGTTACTATATATGAAAATAGGTCCCTTATAGGGTTAAAATATAAATCCCTATTTTTTGTGAAAAGGCAGTGACTTTTGTTCATTTTGAAAATTCAGTAGCATAGAGCCACGCAGAACGTATTCACATAGACACACACACACACACACACAGTATATACCTATACAGTACACATACAGAGTGGGATGTCAAGCTGCTGGGGAGAACAAAGGGAAAGGATGTGAAACCTGCCAGTGACTTCAAACAACAGCTATTTCCCAGGCTGACCCTGGCAAAGGGTTAGAGATGTAGGGATGATGGAGGTACATAGGGAGGGGGTGAGAAATAGAGAGAGAGAGGGGGAGAGCAAGAGAGAGAGAGAAAGAAAGAAAGAAAGAAAGAGAGTAAAATAAAAGACGGGGGAAAAGGGCATGTTGAGAGGTAACATGGCACACTAGTAATTTATATGATTTATATTTATATATAATTTATATTTATATTATATGTTGTGCTGCACAGTGCTGTGTGTATGAGTGTGTGTGTGTGTGTGTGTGTGTGTGTTTCTGAACAGTCTTATTTCTACCTTGCACTCTCTCTGCCTCAGTCTCTTGCCTTGCCCTATAAATCCTTTAAAATCGTTCAATAACCTATAATATTAATGTCACAGGGCTGCTGTTCCATTTACAGTGCAGCCACTGTTTGTGTGCGTGTGGTGGTGGGGATGGGTGGGGAGGGGAGGAGGGGTTTGGGGTTGCTGTAAATGAGCCATACTGGTCATTTGGTGTGTGTGCCAGTGTGTGGAAACAAAAAAATGTACCCCATAGACCACAATATGTCTCCAGTGGGTGATTGCCATGGTGAAATGGTTCCTGCTGGAGGGCTGAAGGGAGGAAAAAGTCAGCTGAAGTCTTCTCAGATTTAATTATTTTATCCCTATGTCACAACTGAGACTTTGTGTTTCACATGGGAATCTTTCATGACATATCCACTGCAAGTTTTCAAGATTTCATATTAATGTTTTCTCTTTCTATTTTCTGGAAAAAAAAAAAAAAAAACTAAATATAAATATATGCTTTGTGCTGTGCAGACAAGGTTATTCATTCTGTTGGGCTCTGTTCTTCAATTGTGGCTTAACTAATTCAGGCTAGCGTGACATTAGCCATTCTAAATGGTCCTGCTGAGTGTCATCAACTTAAAGTTAAATTTGTTGATCTTGGATGAAGTTATCTTGAATAGTACTGCACTCTTTTAGTCTGAATTAAGGCAACACAAGTAGAGAGCTTAGACCATGGGCAGTCCTCATCTGATCATGTGATTGCACCCATGTTTGTCACTTTGGCTTCTGACTGCATTTAAGAAACCAGATATGAAATTTATCAAATGTAGTTAAATGTAAATAAATGAAATGTTTCAATTCAGTTTTATATAATGTAGAGTTATGATATAAATACCTTTCACATAAGTGTTGAATTAGCAAGTTACCTTTATGATGTCATAATAAAACACACTTCATTGTCTAACTGCTCAGACTAAATTATAAGGTTGCAGCTATGCTAGTGTTTGTTCATTGTATTCCAAACTAAATTAGTATTGGTTCTATGTTAAATGCTTGAAGGTACTGTATTTGTCATAAATAGCTATTTATCTTTTTATTTACTAAATTAAGTTTTGATAATTGTGCGGTACTTCTATTTATGTGAAGGATCTGAATACTTCCTCTTTCATTGTCACACAATAACACAATAAACTAACCTTCTGAGGCAGCTTCGGTGTTCTGCTCAGTAAAATGATTGTTTTTGTCAGTGGAGTCTGGTAATGATATGTAGCAAAATTTCTGGTTAAACTAAAAGGAACTTAATCTTTAACAAACTGGTCTATCTCTGTAGGAATCCTATGCATAATATTGCCAGACATTTATAATAACAATTTGTACGTCAGTGGCAAAAACAAGCACTTAAGTGGACTTTGACATGGAAGCTAATCCTACCATAAAACTTAAGGAGCTAACACTAGCCACTGATGTGTAACATTAAGTAACAAAGCATAATTTGATAATAATTAATAGCGGTAGCTGTTTTGATGTCAAGCAAATGCAATAATTTATTTGCTATTACTATTACTATTATTATTACTATATATACTATTTATTGCTAGTCAAGCCAAGTAAGTGCAAAAACCAAATCCACCTGGTCATTTATGTTGCTCATCTTTACCCTTGTGTACCTTGTTACACATACATAACACTGTAACAGTGTGTCACTATGGCATCCTATACTGTAATAAATTGCTGTAAATTTATATGAAAATATCAACAGTATAATCCTGTTATCTGTAACTGCAGTACATTACTGTTAATTTTTAATGAGTAAAGTTAATTTCACAGTACTACAATATTATTTTTATGGTATTTTACAGTATAATCGCTTGGGGGAAAGAAAATAGTACTTTCCAGTAATTTTTGACTTGCATTTTTGGAAAACAAAGAACACATGAGCCCACATTGTGACTGGACAAATTTTTCACCCATCTTCATCTGCAGATTAAAAGGTAAGAGACTTTTTGTTTTGCTTTGCATTAGCATCAATAGACAAAATACCTCACAACTCCAGTCAGCTCCTCCTGTGTCCTGACAAGGTCGCAACAGAAAGATAAGCAACTCATTAACCAACCTCTATGTTTAGGATTGTTTAGTTAATGTTGTGTGCTGAGCTGACACACAAAAATACTGCAGGAGGACACACACCATGGGAGTATTTTGTCAGCTAACATTAGATCTGTGAAGCTGCTAAGCGGGAAAAATCCTTCTTCTGTGTCTGAAACCTTTGGCGATAGTTGAATTTAACAGGGATTTTTCAACATCTGTTTTAGCGGTAGTTTGGATCGTGTGTCACCACAGACAGGAGCTGAACCTCTGATTCTGATCTTCCAGTCTCATTTTCTCATGTCCACATTACTTTGTGTCACGGTAACATTTGCCAAATGCACGTCTCCAAACGAGGTGATTCGGTTTATGTAAACAGTGGTTCTTTACTGTGAGTGTGGCACCTGAACTGATAGAGTGCCTGTTAGTTAACATTAGTTAGTCAAAGCTGGAAATCAGAAAGGATTGTTAATATAATACAGCTGGTTTTCAGCTGTAGCTGGCCTGTGGTCTGATGTTATTTAGCCTAGCACAGAATGCTAATGTCAGTTAGAGCTGGAGGGAGCTGGTAAAGCTGCTCTGGTAGAATCACCTCATGAATCACATGTTCTGTTCAGTTTCTCTGATGCCTCAGGTATGTTCACTTTATACATTTTCAGCATGTTTCCATGTCACATCTAGGGACATCAGTCTAGCACTAAAGTGGCCCATGTAAAACACTCCTAACCTAAGAACTTCCAAAAATCTGAAGGTTTGAAATCACATCTTAACAGACATCACAAGGAGTGTGTGAAGGAGCCTAGAATAAATCTATACCCTACCGTAAACCAAAATGCCATGTTGACTAGTGCCAGGTGTGATTCACTGAGTGACTGACTTTTATTTCTAACTTAAAGTAATAAAGTGCTGCGTGGACTTGAGCTACCTATGGAGGAGCACGGAGGAGCCAACATGGAGTTCTTCAAGAACAAACCCACCATGCAGATATCTGGGAGTCCTAACCTGCTGTCAGCAACTACTGGCAACTCACCTCGTTGAGACCCTGGAGGGTTAGGGTTAGTTAATCCTTCTAGCAAATGTAAGTTATGTTTTTTGCTTTGTCTACATTAAACCACACACATAATGTATGTAGCAAATACTCATCAATTCAGAACAGTCCAAAATTCATGTTTACATCCTTCAGCCAGTACTGTGCTCACAACTAAAATGTAACATTAACTATGGCTAAGGTAGAAGAAATATGTGCTATATAAAAGATTTCTATTGTTAATGTCACAATCAGTAAACTTTTCTTTCACACCAACTCTTGTTTTTCAGGTGGTTCAATGGGGTAAATCCAGAGTGAGGCTCCAAGATTGGACATGGCAAAGTCACCCAGAAAAAGATGACATCAGTAAACCCTCATGTCTCCCGTCTGCTAAAGAAATGAATGAACTTTGAGTGGGACTTTATATAAGTCAGTGACCACATACTCACACACTCTGTTAGTCACTTAACTACACTCTAAGTCAAATCTAAGTTATTCACCATGTTTTTCTATCTGTTTATTTGTCCTAAATGTTCTTCAGTGTTGTGCAATGGTTTAAAAATGACACTTTGAAACTGTGTTATTTGTAAAAGTTTATCAAATTACAAGGTTTAGAAAACTATGTCAGCAGTTAATTAATTAATAATAATATATAGTATCATATATTGTATGTATAGTACAGTTCACAGTAAAAATCTGTAAATATGCAGTACTTCTTGTAAAGTGCAAATAACAGTAATAAACTGTTCTTTTCCTTTTGTCAGTATTTTACTGTAAAAGCAGAAAATCATGATTTTTTTTTTGCTGTTTTTACAAAACAGTAGTAAACTGTAAATTTTGGCAACAGCAAGATACTGTTAAATTTACAGTAAGATAATAGCAACCCTGCTGCCAGTTGATTAGTGTTATTTTACAGGAAAAATTTTAACAGTGTATGCTCTGATGCTCTGTTCATGTCACGTTTGAATCTTTCTGTCCATTGATCCTACTTTCTCCTTGAAGGAGCATTACCCACAGCTAAGCCAGATGTGGAATGTGGACCTCAAGGCTGTCTTTGTACTGCCTGCTGGTGGTGGTGGTGGTGGTGGTGGGGTGGCGTAGTACTAATCGATAGCTAACTTTATTGCCTTTCAGCCCTGAGCTCTCACCTATTACAATGTGTGTGCGAGTGGGTAGAGAAATAGAGAGATAGATGGCAGAGAGAGATACAGTCACTCACTACCAATATTACCAGTTGACCTGAATGCACAGGATCACCTCAATGAATACACAAAAAAATGTATTCATTAAATTCAGGACTAGCTCAATGGTGGGCTCTTATATTTGGAAGTCTACTAAGAGTCCTGTCAAATCTGATCTAATTTCTCTACATATCACAGGATGGTGTGTAAAAGGTCTATAACTGTGCTTATTTAATTCAAGGGATAGCTAGTTTCCCCCAGCACATTTCACACAACATACACTTTAATTACCGCCTCAAATCTTAGTGTAGAGCATGTTTGTTTATTGTTTCCTTTTACAGTGCTTTTACCTTTATTTGTCCAATGACAATTGAACATACTACCTTTACATTTATAGAATTCCATAAATTTCTAACCAGAGAGCTGCCTAGAACGGTGTTCTTCTTCTGTTTGCCCATGGGAGCTGCTGCGTGGGGGAACTGCTGTGTCAGGGCTAAGCATTAAAACCAGAACTCTAACCTCAGTTTCATGAATGATTGTATTTCTGTAAGTTTGCATAATCAGCTACATTTTTTATGATTCCAGTGTTTCTTAAGGCTTGTTAGATTAATGAATCAGACTTGAGCTTTCCAGTATTGCTAGAATTCTGAGATTAAAATCAGAGTTCTGAGATAAAGGGCAATCTCAATATTTTTCTCAAGGCCATCTAGATGTCTTCATAAGTTCAAAATTGTTGGCCACATGCACTTACAGAAAATGTACTTAAAACTTATGTGCAATTAATTATGGAATAAGAGACCCATTCTGAGCACGGTCAGAACTAGTCCAAAATAAACCTGGTCCAAAATGCTGGCAGCCAGAACAGACGCAAATAAAGAGAGAACCTTGGCAGCAGCTCCACCTGTTAACAAGCAAAAATCAGCAGTACATGAAGCAGTTCACTTGTTCCATCTGCGCCAAAATACAAATTTTTCTCCTGTGATGATGATTATGCACTATGTAATCAGAGCTGAGAGAGTACGCTTGGATCTAAGCAATTTGACTGAATTTAATTTGGATCCAGCTTGACTTAATATCTCAGGTCAGGTCAAGTCATAAAGGGGGGCCGTGAAGGCCTCTACCCTTAAGTGCAAACATATTTCAAATTATTTATTTCTACAGTATTGGCCACTGTTAGCTATGGTATTGTTAAGTTAAGGGAAAGAACACGGTTATAGGTATAGAGAAGCAAAAATGAACTTTTGGTCCAGAACAACATACAAACTTTGGGCTCCTTCATAAAAGTCAGATGCACCACATGCCTCTGCCTCCACCCTCTGCCTGACCTCCACCCTCTGCCATTTCTGCTTCACTACATACTGTATAGGGTGACCTACTCCCTGCGTTGGCACTGATTGCTAGTATCGGATATAATCCATACGGGGCAGAATGTCTAATATGAACATAACTCCTGCACACAGTTTGAACTGTGCGTCATTCACTTTCCTTATCCCACTTTCCGATTAGGTTCTGAATTTGAACCAACAACCGCAAATATCCAGCCTCTAGGCCTTCTGGCTCTATGCTCACACTTCATGAAGTCACTGCCTGTCTGCACTTAAACACTGATCTGGGGTCAGAGAGAACAGGTAACATTCAGGACTGACGCTGCTGTGACTGTATGCTGCCGTAAAGGTGATGAGAGAGTGTTGGCGCCCTGACCTTTCCCTGGTGGCCCTTGTGTAAACAGTGCTAATGATGGCTCCAGGTGATAACACCTAGCTCCCCCACTCTATCTTTCTCTCTCTCTATCACACACTCCTCCCAGCTCCATCTCTCTGCCACCTCTCTCTCACTCTGCAGTGTTAAAGCCTAGGGTAATACCCCTCCCACCCACTGATATCCTTTTGTACTCATAGGAGAAATCCTAGAAATCCCCTCTCCCGCTCGCCTGTTTAATCTCCTTATCGGTGTGGAGATTACAGCACACAGTGAATAGAAGAATGAGCAGCAAAGAGCCAAGCACCAAGTGGAAACTGCTGTACTGTGATATGGTGGTACTCTAGGGATTACAAGGATTTCAAGCAAAAGATGGCTACAGAGGTCCCCCGAGGGCTTGACCAATACCAGCATCAAAAGTTGGGGTAAGATTTTCCAGCAGAAACATTCAGAAATGTAAAAAATGCCTTTACGGTCTTTCGCATCTGTTGTAGATCCAAACCATACCCTAAACTAGGCCTGCCCCCTAGACATCAATAATTTCAGTCATCAATCAGAGCCACTGAGTGAAACCCAATTGTAAGTCCAATAAATCAGTTATTGTCCAAAGAAAAGCTGCATGGCTGGCTACAAAGATATTTTCATTCAGAAGTTTTCTGAATGGTAGTTGTAAGATTGGTTGAGTAGTGATGATAAAAGGAAGGTTCAACAGGACTGAGGACTGGTTTGGCACTTCCTGGGTCCAAATCAGTGGATGGTTTGAGTTAGAAGTCACAGGGCATCTCCATGACAAGAATTATTTCAGCTAAAGTACAAGATCAAGATCAGACTGTGCTTTGCCCCCAGATATTCTAACTGTGTATGTCATTCATCCGGTGCAGGTGGGTGCTGAAAAAAGTAAGAGACTCCATGCAGCTCGCTGCTCTCAGTGATTAGAAAACTGATCTGTGTTATGTTTGAAAATCCACGGGGGGAAAAATCAAGGCCAGGCATAATGTAGATGTAGCTTAACAATAATATGCACACACACCCTTTGTGTCTCAGTTAACACAGGGGAAGAGACACTTGTAATTATCTGTTTCACCACTCATTTTCAAATAGGCTGTAATGATTAATGATGCCCAGATTTTAATGAATTACTCAGATTTACCTGTAAACCATCATTGTCAAAAAAATATTAGATAGCCAAGGATTTAATTAAAAACATTTAGTCCTAAGGTGTTTTCATGCAGTGTTTATACAAACAGGGAATGTAAATGAAAAGACTAATAAAATTGATCACACAAAAGAATTGGATTCATTGGGTGCCCCAGTAGTCTGTGTGGTAAAGGTGCATACCACATAACCACAATGTCCATAGTTCGACACTTAACCAGGGGACCCTTGCTGCAATTCATACTCCATACTCTCCCCACATATTCTGTCTGTATCTCTACTGCTGCTATCAAATGAGATTTTTTTTTAAAAAAACTTTCTTTAAAAAAAAAGAAATGAATCAAAATTAAATTTATAAATGCTTTCATGTCTAAGACCTTTGTAGATTCCACTTCATTATTTCACCTTTGGATCACCCTAGAGAATTATGTGTATGCTTGTCTAAAGAATGAATGAAGTACATTCTCTTGAAACAGTATAGATACTGGTATCTGGTTTATTTGTGCCAAATTGCATATGCATTGTGAACACTGGCTGTTCTTTGCCCATTTAACGGTCTGACACATTTTTGCAGTGGACAGTTACAAGGATTACACAGCTGATTGTCAGTACCTCACAGCCACACAGTCTGACATTAATATGAAGAGGAGAGATTTGCACAGACACTGCAGTCCTTCTAAAAGTAGTGGTAGGGGCGACCACACTTCCTATCTGCTTGCTTGTCAGTGAGCCAAATGGAGTGTGTAGGCTGCTATGGGGTAATATCAGGTGTCAGTATCACAACGTTAATCAAGACAGCGTATGAAAGATACGGCTCTTTTCTACCAACACTGTTAATATGAGTTTACCAATAAGTAAGAATTTTTGTGCCTTTTATTGTAAATCATATTGGACCAGTAGTGTGGTCAACCTCTGATTTGATGGATACTGTTTTTTGATTAAATATATCCTATTTGGTACAATCAAACGATACTACACTAGTTGTGGGTGGCCTTAAAGTGCAGTGATTCTAATTTGACATTTTGAATATTTTCAAACCTGTTTAAACCCTTTGTTTATGATCACTGTTTGCTTCAGTTTACATGTTCTACCTGTTCCTGCGGGGGTTCTCTCTGAGTACTCCAGTTTCCTCTCACAGTTCAAAGGCCTCCAGCCCCCAGTGACGTTCAGAGGAGGAAGTGTTATGGATAATGATTGGATGGCTCTTTATTTTATAACAGTTATCTCACTATTAACATCCAGCATGGTATCAGTCAGATTTTTTGGTGAGATATTAAAATTGTTGTTAACTGACCTTATAATGTCTTACTAAAACCACAAGAAAAAAATGGGTAAACTAAATATTAGAAATAGTACAACACAGTATAATTCAATAATAGTCCAAACTGCAGCATCCTCCTCATCCTCAATAAACACTCCAATGGCAGATAAATTTTACAAGTTATTGTATATTGTAAAATATCATAACAGCATTAGAAATTATTTTTTAAAGTTAAATATGGTAAGCTCACTGTAAAGTCACTAAAGAAATTAAATAATTCCCTGCAGGTTTATTAGGAATATTACACAGGGCCTGAACAGGTTTAGACTAGTTATTATTATTCACGGGGGAGAGAATTGGGCTACTTAGATGGCGTGGGAGACATATTTCTCTATTTTAAAAATGGTGTTTGCTGATACATCTCAGCAGTGAACTGAAATGTTACCAATCTCAAATAAAGTTCTGTTTGACAATAAGGAGGTTCATGATAACGGGAACAAGGATAAGCAGTATAAATAATGGATTGAAGGATAATGGAATTTGCTCCACTTCTGAAGCCTGATTGCCAGGTTTGCACAAACCACTGTGGCTCTCACCACCAGCACAAAGCACTGTACCATACTGTCATGACAGTAGAGGCTACCCCAGCCTAGCTCCAGTGGTCACAGAAGGCCCATTGTGAAGCTTGTTTAAATTGTTTAAAACGTGGACTACGTTACAAAAAAAATCTGAGACAAGCAGCAGAAGAAGAGCAGCTGAAGGAAGTGATCTCTATTCTGAAGCAGGTCCTCATTTCACTGTCTAGCACTCTGGCAGGTCTCCCTCTCTCTCTCTCTCTCTCCTCCTCTAACCCACGCAGTCCCCTGCTCAGCACATTCAATTATTCATCAGCTTACAGATGCACTGAGGAGAGCAGAGAGGAGGGAGGAGGCAGATGCAGACCTCCTCTCTGCTCTTTGCTGTTGCTCCTTTCTTTCCCTCTCCTCCTCTTCAAAAGTGACCATCCCATGTACAGCATGAATAATTAAGACTTGCGACCCCATGGGCACAAACAAGAGGAACAGAAAAACACTGGTCATCACCTTTTCCCTTCTTCCATTTCTGTGTTCAGGTAAACACCTGAATCCTGACCCATCCTCTAGCAGCTCACTTTCTCTCACAATCCTTTTCCCTACCTCTTTCTCTCGTTTCCCCTCCCCCCTCCACCTCCATCTTCGATGTACCTGTTCATTAGTTCCGGTTACTTGCTTTGTTTCCTCTCTTCAAGCCCCTGTTACCGTTCTTACATCCCTCGCACCGGAGGTCTTTGTTCTCGCTGAGAATTTCCAAAGGGACAGGTAGAAATACTTTAACTCTGTTACTGTTGTCAGAGTGGCAACAAGGAGATCACTGCAACTTCAGAACTGTGTGTATGTGTGTGCAGGAGCACTGCAGTAGCCGACAGCCAGCTTATAATGTTAGTCTGAACATTTAACAATCAACAAATTTTCCATTTAGTCCAAAGAGTAAAATATTATTCAGTTTAAAATAATCTTGTCATACTGCTTATTAAATCTGTAGCAAGCATGTGTGCGTGTGTTTGTGAAAGTGTGTGAGCATGTATAATCACTACCTGCAGTTGTGTGTATGTGTGTGCATAAGCATACAATAGGCATGCATGTGTGTGCTTGTTGACAGTATATTTGTGTTACTGAGAGAGAGAAAGGAGGAGAGAGAGTCGGTAAGCAGCAGTGATGAAGAGGAATAGCTAATGTCAACTGCACTGGCTGCTGTCTCGGTATCAAAGCCTCCTGCTTGCTTCATATCTGCAGACAGGCACCAGTAACAGACTCCCCATCATTAACTACTGTACAGCACACTGGACTGAGTGTGGGAGAAAGGAGGAGGCACTGAGACAACAGGAGGGATAAAGCAAGAAAGAATGCCTAAAAGAAACAGAAAAGAGGAGGGCAATTAACATCAGCACGAGAGAGGAATCTTAGATCGACTGAGGTCGCCACGATTGTTGTCACACCACCTCTGTCCTTTCACTCTTCCTTTTGTCACTTATTTACTTTTTCCTTTTCTCTTGACTTGTTAAATAAAATGTTCCTACTTCATCATTTATGGAAATTCAAACCCCTGCCATCAGAAGCGTTGGTGTGAAAAAAAAATGACACCAATCTTGAGCAAATCAACATCATTTATAGTAAAGCAGATGTTCTTTTGCCAACAGCCAGATAAAGGCAGCGCAGCGTGGGTGGATCAGGAGGGAGGAGGCTGGTTGCTCGAATAACAGGTTTTTGCATCTTTTAAGCGATGTAATCTGAACAATGTTGCAGCAGCTTCACCCTCTGATGGCTGCTTGCTTACAATTAGAACTCTTAAAGCAATTACTGCATACTGAACCCAGGAGTCTCACAATAAGTAGGGTAAACTAAGCCTGAGGGGAAGAGAATTTCCATTCCGAGTTACTTCCCATAATGTGTAGTGTTGCGTTTTAAGTTCTAAAACTCAGAAAAGCTTGAAAGCAACTTAAAGCTATGGGTTGTGCTGAATCATAATGCAAAGCTAGTGCTAAATCGATATGCTGAAGCCTTAAGGTTTGCTGTTAAACAATACACACCATCCCACTTCAGCATTCAAACCAGAGCACTGACAGCTTGGAAACACACATCTGACTTGCTGAGCATCCCAGTGCTCCAGGTAGCCAGGGAGAATGTGCTGAAAGCCTCCTGTAGGTCTACAGTACAGTGGGTTTTCTTCAGGCGAAGGTCAGTACATGCTGTATGGCTGTTTCCAGCTCCACACTGGATGTCAATAAAAAGCCTCCTTTACACACTTTCAGCTGAATCTCCTGTCTAGGCCCAACTCCCATGACAGGCACTGCGGAAAACACACTCTCACACTCACACGTATGCTCACACAGAGTGATAGAACTGCTAATCCACATGATGTTTAACCCCTATAATGGGATATAGCTCAAGCATGCAGAAGCCAGATAAATGACAGATGTGTACTTCAAAAGTATGTGTCTCTTTGTATGCTGATTTCAGGGTTTATTAAAGAATATAACAACAAATTCTGACAGTGTGTTTACCTCCAAAGAAATTACATTCTATATGTAAGTAGACTGTGAAGCCAAATACATGGATACAAGATGTGATTCAATCCCATTTTGTTCTGAGTGAAAATATCTTGAGTCATGCATTTCAAAATATGAACCCTGTGATTGAATGTTCATTTTAGTGAGTATGTGAACTAGGTTATTAAAACATTTTTGTACAAAGTTAGAAAGAATTCCTCTTTCTCTCACAATCCCACAGGCCAAAGGCACAATTTTAATTTTATCTTATTCAATAAAAGGAATTAGGAATTAAAGAATGTCACTGATTCTATTTAAAATCCATCAGTGATGCAGCCTGTAAGATAACTGAAATTCTTCTTCCTCCGTATTATTACCTCCAACTCAGCAGTGACACTGCTCACATTTGGACACCAGATGACAAATATTAGGATCACTATGGTCCTTTGCACAATAATCTGCCATGTCTGAATGTAACCAGAACAGACAATAATGTAACACATGGCTATTTCTGAATGATACAAATACACTACTGGTAACTGAAGGCATTTTCATGAAAACAATATGATAAGACTGTATGATCAACTTAACTGGAATGACAGGACAATGAACATCTGACCAAAAATGCAAAATGACCCAATAATAATGCAGCTTTAACATTTTGCTAAAACGTTGAAACGGTGTAGGTTTACTCTGACAAACTGCCATGCTCGAAATACCAATTATTCAGTTATCATCACCTCATATCTCTCACCATCTCTTTAATTTGCTTGTTTTGATTTTGTGTTGGGGATTTAGAAACTGGAGACCTGCAGCATGTGACTTTTTTTCTGTTTAATGAAGCAAACAGACTGGACCTTTGTATCCTCTGATTAAAGAACTTGAGACGTCAAGCCTTGAAATTTCAATCCAGTGTGGTAGCAGTAGGCAAATCTTTCTGTAAGAGGGATTAAAAGTATACCACAGCATCACACAACAAAATCTGAATTGTACCCATCGATGCAAGTAACAAATAGCTGTGAGATTTGTCTTACTCATCATGTCAGTGATAGGAGAAAGCAGGCAGTGATCTGATACTATGTGCTCACAAAGGAGGCACTGGGGATGAAAGACACTGTGTTATACTGTGTTACAGAGTCAGTCCTTAGGTTTTCTACTACATCTTGAAAACTACTTTGCAATGAGAAATAAATACAAAAAACACTTCTGTCATTATAACATCATAAATCAAATTATCTGACATGTCAGCTGTTTTGACCTGGTGCACTTATGTGTTACTTCTCTGTAAAATGCTCCTAGATATGCAGGTGGTGTGCAGCAGTAATTTGTCTTTCTTAGGCACATTTAAGTCACATTCTAGAGGTAAACATGGTATTATTGCATATAAATCCCATGTGGCACAAATCTCTTGATTGAGATGATTCGATTAACTCCCTAACAACTACTTTTCCCAGTTCAAAACTCACAACATTCACCCACACACACATAAACGTCCCAGGAGCATGTCCACTAATAACAAATACCTTTACAGTGACATCAGTGTTGGGTGGCTCTAATGAGAACCCTAACTCTTAAGTCAGACTCGTAAAACAAGACATCATGCTCTAGCTTACTATCACACGAGAGAGGCCAAGTATCACTGTCACAGGGGTGTACTTTATCAATGCCAATAAAAATGCCAGATCATTAGCACAGGGACATGGGAGTGGAAAATGATATAAACCTTAATGCCTTGTCACTTTGCACAGTCTCTCACACAGGTGGCAGTTCAAAGAAGTCCTTTGCTATGCATTCTCTGGCAAAGGATAATTAAAGAAACAAACAAAAAATGGATAATAATCACAAATCTACTTGATAAACTGGGAATAAAGAACTGAGATTAGAGAACAAGCATAGAGAGTCACAGTCATGTCAATCTACGGTATGCACTAGTGTATCCCTGGTCCCTTAGAAGTATTGAGGAGCCCCCACAGGGCCTCAGTACTCACCCAGAAATACATCATCATCTCGGCTGAGAGGGGATGGGAAACCAGGGGGTGGAAGATGGGGGTATGCAAAGACGCCAGAGAGGCCAGTGCTCTTCCTCTTTTTCTCTCTGTTGGCGTCTTTTTCAGCACGCCTGTGTCTGTTCTGCACTGATCTTCTTCTACAGTCACTTGACCTTCGTTTTTTCTCTTGGAGAAGTATTTTTTTTTTTGCCAGCTAATTGCCCCTATGTTTGTGGTTTTGAAGCAGAGTTATACAGTCGCTTTATGTGTCCCTCTGCCCTGGGAAGACAGTCGGTCTTCTTCTCCCACAAACTCTTCTGAAGCGTGACTTCGCTTCAAAAAAGTCTTCCTCTGCCTCTTCGCTGAAGGGGAAAAGAAAGAGAGAGACAGTAAGGAGAGAGGCAACAAGGGGAGAAAGTGCTGAGGGGCGTTGTTACTGTACCTCCCTTTTCTTTTTGTTCTTTACTTCACTTCTTCTCCTGCTTCTTCTGACTCCTCTTCCAACTTGCCACCCTTTCCCACCCGCTCAGCTCTTCTTGCCTTCTTTTTTTTCCCTCTTTCTATTCTCGCTGCAAACTATCCCACTCTCTATTTCACTGACACACACTGAAACCTCAGTCTGAGCGCACTCTCTCCCCTTTGCTTTTCTTCGTCTCTCGATCTGGGTAGCTTCAGTCCAACAGCTCTGATTTGAGGGAGGGCAAGTCTGAGACGGACTTTCTTCGACAGCGTTCCTAGGTGAAGAGTGCTGGAGAGGCTGGGGGGTGTGAAAAGCGGGAGATCACCACACGGTACAGTAGCACAGAAGCTTTCATCCGGAGAGAGACAAGTGCAGAGGGGACGGAGTGGGGGGGTAGAGGGGGGCAGAGTATAGGCAGAGAGAGAAAGAGAGAATGAGAGAGAGAGGAGAGAGGGAGGGCGGAGGGATGAAAAGATGAGCTGGTGAAGGGACTACGAGGGACAAGCTGCATAGAAGTTGTGGGAAAGCCGTACAAGGAGCCGGAACGAAGGAGGCAAGGCAAGACTAGATGAGAGAGGCAGGAAAAGAGATGCACAGGAGCTGAGAGAAAAGAGAGAGAGAAGGAGCAGCTTATGTTAAAGAGCCAGCAATACCAGCCAGTTTCATTAAGTTGCATTGGGAGCATCGGGGGAGGAGGAGGAGGAGGGCTGGAGGTCCAGTGGTGGTGCGTGTGGGGGGTAAGAGGCGAGAGAGCCGTCAAAACAAAATTCAGTTTTAGAGCACTTGTGTAACATAAGAAGAGACGAGGGAGAGGAGGAGGAGAAGAAATGATCAAGATGAAAACAGCTGGCACTGTTGCCTCTCCTCTTGTTGTTCTTTTGTTCCTTGTCTGCAGAGCGATGGGTGGGTTAGTGTTTATGTTTAGGTGTGTATGGATATGTATGCGTGGTGGTGTGTATCAGCTGAGTTGGTCAAGCTAGTTTGGCCCACAGCAGTGCACAGGGAATATTATAGGCTGCCATGCTTAAACTGTGTGTACATTTGTGTGTATGTATGTGTAAGAGTGTGAAACAAGTGTTTTCTACGTGTTTCAGTCTGTAAAACTAATGGCAAATTATTTGTGTCACACACACACACACACACACACACACTGACCACAGGTATGTTTTTTAACCACTCAGTGCCAATATTACATGTGTGTCATCATCCGCATGCTTATTGTGTGTTTGTAAATGCATACATGTGTGTATTTCCACTGTGACTGGACAAGGCAGACTGAGAGAGAGAGAAAGAGCGAGAGCGTAAAGAGAGGTCGGTGAGGGTTGGATGTTGTAGCCTACCTCAGCACATTTACCCCCTCACACCCCCACCCCTCACCACCACCAGTACAGTCAATACACCACTGAGGCAAGCTGCCATGCGTTAACCCCTTCACTGCCTGAAATACTGCACTGCACACAAAAGGAACACTGGAAACTCTGGACTAGGAGAGTGAGCCCTGGCCACTGCTGTGCCACTCTGTTTCTGTGTGTCAGTGTCACACTGTAATTAAAGTCAGAATCAATTTCTTTTTTTCGAGTTGAGAAACAGAAAAAAATGCATCTTGTTCAGAAAGTCATGAATACTGTAGCTCCTGGAGAGTTAAATCTAATTTAATTCATACAGGCAGCATGAGGATAAAACAAGTAAAATTACTTAAAAAAAAAAAAAACATAAAAGACAGAAAAACACGGTTAAAAGGATTCATCAGGTGAGTTAAACTCTTGCTGAAGTTGTTATCTTGGGTCAGAAAATTCATTGTTGAAGGACACAATTGTGTATTGACAAATATTTTTTCATTGCCTATACATCCCATATGCAGACTGAAATCAACAAAGAACTATCATGCAAGTATTATTTGTTGATCCACAGCATGATAAACGCTCACTGAGCATTTTATTAGGAACGTCTCCCTCTGAGCCTTAGTTCTTGGTGGCTTGTGCATAATGTGGGAAATATTCCTTTGAGATTCTAGCCAATGTTGACATGACTGCATCACATCATTTCTGCTGATTTGTCAAGTGCAGATTCATGTTGCCATTTTTCTGTTCTACCACATCCAAGAGGTGTTTTATTACACTTAACTCATTGTCATGTTCATGTTCAGTTTGAGCATTATCATGCTGGAAGCAGTCATTAGAAAATCGAGGCCATAAAGGGATGCACATAATCAGAAACAATATTCAGATAGGCAGCGACATTCAGCCATTATGATCAGTATTAAACTCAAAATCACTGCAATCGGTCCACTATTGAGCGAGATCTGTATACCTGGAGCCACAGAACAGATTCTGCTGTGTAATCAAACAGTAATTTAACGGTTCCACTGTTAAAGAGCAAAATGGTTTTTGTTTAACCAGAAACAGACAGAAATAGCATTTTTACTTAGCACAGCATAGGAGTTGCTAATCTACTGCTGCCTCAATTGGTTGGTTATTGTTGTGTTATTGTGTGACTTTCAGTGGTAAAATAAGTGTTCAGAGCCTTAGATCATATATAGAAATATCACATAAACAAACTAACCAATCAAGGAAGCAGTAGATGAGCAACTTTCATATTGTGCAAGATCCTTATTACACTTTAATAAAAAGGTCTATCTGTAGGAATCCTTTCCATCCAGACAAAATCAGAACCTGTTACTGGTGAAAACAAACACTTTTTGTGGATTATTATGAGGTGGACAGTTGCACTGTTTACCAATTACATTGCAGCAGCTGTTTGGTGGCCTTAAAAAATCCAGGAGGCCCAAAGCATGCCAATAGAATATTTCCCACACCACCACCACCACCACCAGCCTGGACTGTTGTCACAAAGAGGTCCACAGATTTATGATTTTGATGCCAAATTCTTACCCTGCTGTCTGCATACCACAGCAGAAATCCAGATTCATCAAACCAGGCTACATGTTTCCAGCCTTCAACAATTCAGATATGATGTGACTGTGTGTCCACTGCAGCCTCAGGTTTCTGTTCTTGGCTGACAGAAGTGGAACCTGACATGGGTTGGACGTGTCATGCATTCTGAGATGCCTCCCGGCTCACCACAGTTATAAAGATTGGTTATCTGAGGTACCGTAGCCTTTCTGTCAGCTCCAACCAGTCTGGCCTTCACCTTGCTTATCAACAACATATTTTCATCCACAGAACTGCTGCTCGCTAGATGTTTTTTCAAACCATTCTGGGTAAACTCTAGAGACAGTTGTGTGTGAAAAAAATCCAAGGAGATCAGCAGTTTCAGAAATACTCAAACCAGCCCGTCTGGTACCAACAATCATGCCAGAGTCAAAATCACTGACATAACATTTTTTCCTATTCTGATGTTTGATGTGAACATGAACTGAAGCTCCTGGCCTGTATCTGAATGGTTTTATGAATTGCACTGTTGCCACATGATTGGCTGACTGGATAATTGCATAAATAAGCAGATGCACAGGAAACACAGATGCTCAGTGAGTCTCTCAGTGAACTCAATAGTTGTCCAAAAGTTTCAAACTTTATCTTACCAAAGAGCCACACTGTTGCACTGTTATTTATTACCATGAACACACAAAGTTTAGTTTTGATACGATCCAACATACACTGTCCTGCTGCTTCAAGTGCTCACCAGAGAAGTGGTTCTAAAACCATGGCCCAACCAGTACCAGGCCTTGGAATATTTGCTACCAGGTTCTAACAAAACAATGTAATACAGCAAAGAAAACACAATAATAACCATATACTTAATAATCAGTTATAGGTCATTTTGCAGTAATTACCTTAAAACTTCAAAATGAGAAAAAGGAAAAGTCAAGACATACTGTGATTAGTCAGTGAATGAAGGAGAAAATCAGTCAGAATATGTATTCTATGCATATACAAGGAGGGTTTTTGAAGTCTACAGGACTGGTTCAGAGAGATGATTCATGCATGTTAACTCTTTTCTACTTCTCCCACTGGAAATGTAGAGGAACTTATTTTAAGATCTGCACCGGGGGAATACAGAATGCATTCCATATTAAAGTTGAATCACACACTTTCAGTGTGGTAAGTTATTTATTTTTATTTTAGCTTTAACTTTTAGTTTTTGAAAGGTCATGTGCATAATTTCATCATCAATAAAACACAACCATGGTATGTTAAAACACTGGTATAACTGTTACAACAAGACCACCACCATC